>NW_026892922.1:0-144997 GCF_033815535.1 Pezoporus flaviventris
TAAAGGAAAGGAAAGGAAAGGAAGGAAAGGAAAAGGAAGGAAAGGAAAGAAAGAAAGAAAGAAAGAAAGAAAGAAAGAAAAGAAGAAAGAAAGAAAGAAAGAAAGAAAGAAAGAAAGAAAGAAAGAAAGAAAGAAAGAAAGAAAGAAAGAAAAGAAAGAAAGAAAGAAAGAAAGAAAGAAAGAAAGAAAGAAAGAAAGAAAAGAAAGAAAGAAAGAAAGAAAGAGAAAGAAAGAAAGAAAGAAAGAAGAAAGAAAGAGAGAAAGAAAGAAAGAAAGAAAGAAGAAAAGAAAGAAAGAAAGAAAGAAAAAGAAAAAGAAAGAAAGAAAGAAAGAAAGAAAGAAAGAAAGAAAGAAAGAAAGAAAGAAAGAAAGAAAGAAAGAAAGAAAAGAGAGAGAGAGAGAGAGAGAGGAAGGAAGGAAGGAAGGAAGGAAGGAAGGAAGGAAGGAAGGAAGGAAGGAAGGAAGGAAGGAAGGAAGGAAGGAAGGAAGGAAGGAAGGAAGGAAGAAGGAAGGAAGGAAGGAAGGAAGGAAGGAAGGAAGGAAGGAAGGAAGGAAGGAAGGAAGGAAGGAAGGAAGGAAGGAAGGAAGGAAGGAAGGAAGGAAGGAAGGAAGGAAGGAAGGAAGGAAGGAAGGAAGGAAAACCACAACTGCCAATCAACTTTCCAGATTTGGTAAGTTTTTTAAACAGTCTGTATGTTTCAGCTGTTATGTTTCACTCACTGATCCTTTAAATCATTTCGACACCAGCATGACTCTCTTGAAACCAGCAGGATTGCAGCATAAACAGAGCAGAGAATTAGGTCCACTAGTGTGATTGCTGGTTGCTAGACTGAAGGAAAAACAATTTGAGTTCCACATAAATTCTTTTAATCACTACATGGGCTGAACTAATCCAAAAAGCATCAGGCAATCCCTGTTCTTGGAGGACACCAAGTGAGATGGATTTCTTTTTTCCCTGGTCCAGGACATTAACTGAACTAACATGACAAATAGTCTGGACATCCAAACTCTCTGAAGAAACTTTTAATCCCTCAGATGTTATTAGCAAATTAACATAATGGGAAGCCAAGAGGAACCAGTGGGTCATCTAGTCTGCCCTTTCACTAGCAGATTTCATCCAGTCTTTGAGGCCTGTAACTTGTATGTCTGATTAAAGCATTCCCTGTATTTCAGTTAAAGCATATTTTCCCAAACAATAAACAGATCTGAAGATTTTGAGAGAAATTCACTATTTCCCAAGTGGGTAACTTCATGTTTCAAATGAGAAAGATAAATCTGGAAATCTGGACAGGATGCCACAACATAGATAGCTGTGGCATTCAAGCCGGTAACAGCTTGAAAAACCTAACAAATGGCGTTTACCCTTAGCAAGCAATGTTCTGCAGGAGGTGGGACTCAAGATGCCTTCTCAGGACAGTACCAGGAGGCTTCCATGACTGCAACTGCAAAAATCACAATTCTAATACAGTCCCCAAAGAAATATCTCACTTCGAGGCTAAGTAATTCTCTGCAGCTGCCCAGGCTTCATGACACCAAATAGTAACTTGCAGTTCCAAGAATTAAGTAGTTTGCTACAGTCATTTGCAGGAATAGGCAGGGCTTAGAGATCCTCAACATTAAAATCCGTGTGTAGAGGTCGTATCATTCCTTGACTCAACTGTTCTTAAAAATGAGCATTTACTGTGCTATTCAACCCACTATTTCTTCTTATATATCTAACTACACTAAATTGTTCCCATTACACAATGACAACGGGGTTTTTGCTTTTCATATTTTCCAGGCACTCTGTCTCCGGATGGCAGAAAGTGCAGCAAAAGACACTGAGATTATTTTGTTTCTAACGCACTTCTGTGCAAATCATTTGAAGGGGCTGAGGAAGGGGGGGCGGTGTTAAGATAGAGACTGCAAAAAATGTTTACTTGTTTGGCAAAACTCTTTGCATTTCATAAACTCAGTTATAGGGAAGCTGTATTGCTAACATAGAATATGTGCTAGGAAGATAGAAAATTGCTACCCCTCCCAGTTGATCTGAGTACTCACTATTATTGAATAAAGGCAGGTCTCTTCTTCAGTTTGCATTTAATTATTGTGTAAATTAATACACAATATTCTTTGCAATACCTTCACTGTAGACTCACCAGCTGTACAAGCAGACCTGAGGATTTGTGGCTATAGGAGTGGTGACAAGCAGCTTAATGAGACTCATACCACTAAATTGGTTAGCAAATTCCACTTTTCAAACTCTGGCGATAGCTCTGTTTTGATTAAGGTGCATGAGGCTATATAAAAAGTAAGCTAAGGTTTTGCCAGGATTGAAGCAAAAATTCTGAAAGAGGTCCTAAGTGACCAATTCACACAGCATTTTATAGGGACTGATGTACCACATAATTTTAAAGTCCATAAAAGAAATTCAACATAAAATTTGCCATATTTATCCTGTTAAATAAGATGGTTTGGGGAAGGTGTAGAGAAAAATTGCCACCAAAAAGCAGCTCAGATTATACTGGTATTTCACAAATCATTGCAGTGCTGGTGCACATACTCACTTTTGTTGCCTCTGAGTGGTGTGAGCAGACACAGATCTCCTTACAGCATCAGATTTAAGAGCTGTGCTCTGGCTTGTTACCCTCTGAGACAAATCCCACATACACAACCACAGCCAGCTACTTCTGTGAGTCAAGGATGTGGCCAGCAGTGGCTGCCCACATAGGGCCCAGACCTTTATATTGGGTAGATCTGGGAATGGAGAGAGCCTTTAGGACCTTTTCCTGCTTTCTTCATGGCCCTCAGCCATGGAAACAGCTGTAGTTGGGAAGGAGAGGCTCTGTCTCCTGAAAGTTAGCTAATTATAGTGCCTTTTGGAAGCTAATTATGAAGAAACCGATGACATTTTTAAATTAGACTCAGGGCCCTTTTATATTTTTGAATGCTGAGGAGCTTTGGGGAGCAGCATGGCTTAGATGAGGCTAAGATGGGGCATAAAATGGGTGACTGTTTCAGGATTTGCAGCAGCAAGAGGCAGCACCTTCTGCCTAGGAAGGAGGAGGCAAGGCTACTGCTACCTTCAGCTTGCAGTGCAGAGCCCGAATGCTGCCTTGACTCTGCCATGGTCCTTCCTTCTCATATCCCACCGCCATTTCCAGAATAAATTTTGGAGGTGGATCATGGAATCACAGAATGGCTGAGGTTGGAATGGACCTTTGAAGGTCATATGGTCCAGCCCCTCTGAGCAGGGGCTACCTACAGCCAGTTGCTGCAAGATCATGTTAGAGATCTTCCACAGCCATTGGTGATTCCACAATCTTCCTGGGCAGCCTGTGCCAGTACTCAGTCAAACTGACAATGGAGAAGTGTTTCCTGATGTTCAGAGGGAACCTCCTGTGTTTTAATTTGTGCCCACTGCCTCTGATCCTGTCACTGGGCACCACCAAAAAGAGCCTGGCTCTGTCCATTTTATATCTTCTTCTCAGGTATTTATTTATAAGCTTTGATGAGATGCCCAAGCCCTATCTTCTCCAGGCTGACCAGTCCCAGCTCTCTCAGCCTCTCCTCATACAAGAAGTGCTCTAGTCCCTTCACCATCTTTGTGACTGGACTCTCTCCAGTACGTCCATGTGCCTCCTGTGCTGGGGAGGCCAGGACTAGACCAAGCACTCCAGAAGTGGCCTCACCAACACTGAAAAAAAGATGAAGGGTCACCTCCCTTGACCTGCTTGTGACACTCCTCCTACTGCAGGATAAGGAAGGAAATGCCAAGGAACCTTATCTTCAAACACAGAGAAATGCTGATGAGCATGACATTGTTCAGAAGTCCTCCAGGTTCTTCCTGAGCACTTCAGCTCATGTTTTGTCAAAACATCTCACAAGAGACTGCAGTCAAGAAACTAAACTTCACAAAGCGGGAGCACATTTTGTGTTCAAAAGACAAGTCTCACTCTGAGAAATTAGCACATGAATTTACTTTACTGGTAGCTGACTCATACGGCTGATAATATCTCTCTCCCTGATAATGCCACCCTAAAACTCAGCTTGAATTTGGATTATTTTTGTCTTCCTAAATTCTTTAAAAAAAATAAAATAAATAAATCTAAGGATCTGGAGAAAATGGGAAGTTATGTGACAAAAATTAATAACAGTTGTGGGAAAAGTTCTCCTCACTTACATCCTTAAAAGTCTCTTCTCATTTTGGACAGTGATTCAGTTCATGAACTTGAAATGTTGCATAATTTTTCAGTATCTCAAGTGACAATTAAGCACCTTTCTAAAATTATGGGGGTATTTGCAAACATTTACCTGCTAATATCATTATATGTCATCTGAGGATGATAGTCAGACATATTTTACTAAGGATCCTTGGCAAAATCATCATAATGTAATCCACAATATTCTCTAAAGGATAGTTTTATTTTTGCCATTGATTAACAGTAGGAGATTAGTGACTAATCTAATTCAGAGTGAAATCAATACTCCTTCACTTACAAAACAGTCTCTAGAGGTTTTGTGGGGTTTTGGCCAGTAAAGACCTTGCAGTGGAAAAATATGAGTATCTGATAAAGCAAGAGCAGAGGCACCCATGATAAACATTAGAAAAATAAGGAAAAGCAGGAAGAAAAAGAAGAGATACCTTAAAGACTTAAATACTTGGAAATTAGGTACTCATACTTCAGCTGGATCAACACGTCTAAACTTTCTGGATTTAGGAATTCCAAGTTTTTGAGATCAGCCTTGTATATTGATTTTCTAAGTAAAAATGAGCTCAGATTGCAATCTCAAAAAGAAACAAATTTGTAGAAGGCTGCTGGCCAGGTGAATGTGTTTGCACAAGTTTCTGTGATATATGTTATATTTTATACCAAAGACTAGAAATAAACTACAGACAGATTGTGGCATGTATAGTATCAGTTCATAGCAGGAACTAAAGATGAAAATCTCTAGAGTCAGAGTTCATGACGAGCTCTAAGAATCCTTCCAGGTGTTTTCATGGAAATTCATACAATAGAGCACAGAGATGAAAGAGCAAATATATATTATTTTAAATCATAGCTTCAGGGCTTAAAGCTAAGCTCAGCAGGTACTAGAAGACCCAGCTTGGGTTTCGAAGCAAATGTACATCTAAGGAAAGCAATTTTTCATTAGAGTCATATTTTACACTTTGTTCACTTTTTGTTTTCTTTTTTCTTTTCTTGCAGTTTTCTCTTCCTACACTATCACAATCTTTTCTTCTGCTACTTCTTGTTAAAAAAAAGATAAAGTTTCAGAAAATGACAAAATATATTTCTGTTTGTGTTTGTGGCCTATGTTGCAGAATTCAGGCATAATTAATTCAGCTTACAAGTAGACAAGCCAAAAGCTCATGCTCTGCATTTACAAAAGTTGTAGCTATGTAACAGTAATAATTAATGTAAAATTTCCTGTGTCATATGCACATTAGGAAAATTAGGGTGAAGGGACAAGTCCCATTTACACTTAAGACCTGCCATGGCATTCTAGAGAAAACAGCATTTTGAATGCTCTAGTTAGGTGGTGGTAAGAGGACAAGAGTTTTATCATATTCTGATAGCCATACATGCAAAAATAATGCATTCATCTATATTCTGGGAAGAATAATCTTTTATGTAATGGCCAGCTCCCTACTCTCTGAAAAAGTAAGTGGAATTTGAGAGCCACTTGCATGAGTTCTCACACTTTTAGACACACCACCAGATTTATATATGCAAAATTCTCCAAAAGCACAATATCCATTTTACAGGGTCAGAGAGCTGACCATCACATTTGGGTCAGTGAGCTCTTCGTTGTGTGTGCAGGCAAATATTTTATAGACAAGAATCTGGAAAAATGTAATTATGGTTCAATTTCAGAGAGCACTTCACTGATACTTCCGGTTAATACACTCCATGTCTTAAATCACTATAAAGACTTCCAAGATACTTGATGCGTTTTCATATGGATGGATAGTATCTGCATATCATTTGTATTATGGACCTTTGACTTACAGAGAAGAGACATACAGACTCCAGCACTGTTTATAAATAAATACATAAAGTAGATTTTTGCAAAAAATATTAGCTCTTTCTTTTTCTGTTATCAAAAATGGAACAAATAACATTAATTTCACCTGCATAGTTTAACACAATCCAGTCTTTGTACAGTTACTAGCAAAACCACTTTACAATGTTCCCTGGAATTTATAGATTTTTCCATTCACAAGCAAACTTTTTAAAAGTTGTTAAAAAAAATTTAAACAATTAAGAATTGAATGTCTAGGAGAAAAACTCCTTCAAGAATTCACTGAGGACAGAAACTATTATTTTATGACTCTCCCCTGGCTTTCTGCTACCCTGCATGCCAGAACTACAGCCACAGAAAGAATAATATCAGGAAACATCTACTTTGCAGTAAGAGACAGAGAGAGGTTCTTTCCAATTCCAGCTTTATAAGAGTAGAGCACTAATATGGGAATTTTTGTTCATGCATAGGACTCAAAATAGAAAAAGTTTTTGTGCTCTAGTTGAATTCCAAGAGTACTTGCACTGTCATATTCTGCTATTATATACATAAGTCCATCATATTTGAGAAATCATGGCAGTCAGGTGAAGTTCCCGATGACTGGAAAAAGGGACATATAACCCCCATTTTCAAGAAGGGGAAAATGGATGACCCGGGGAATTACAGGCCAGTCAGTCTCACCTCTGTGCCTGCCAAAATCTTGGAGCAGATTCTCCTGGATGGCATGCTAAGGCACATGAAAATCAACAAGGTGCTTGGTGACAGCCAGCATGGCTTCACTAAGGGGAAATCCTGCCTGACCAATTTGGTGGCCTTCTATGATGGGGCTACAGAACTGATGGACAGGGATAGAGCAGTTGATGTCGTCTACCTGGACTTGTGCAAAGCGTTCAACACTGTCCCACATGACATCCTTGTCTTTAGATTGGAGAGACATCAATTTGATGGATGGACCACTCGGTGGATAAAGAACTGGCTGGATGGCCGAACGCGAAGAGTTGTGATCAATGGCTCAATGTCCCGCTGGAGACCAGTAACAAGTGGTGCCCCTCAGGGATCGGTGTCAGGACTGGTCTTGTTTAACTTCTTTGTTGCTGACATGGACAGTGGGATTGAGTGCACCCCTCAGCAAGTTTGCCGATGACACCAAGCTGTGTGGTTCGGTTGATACCCTGGAGGGAAGGAATGCCATCCAGAGGGACCTTGACATGCTTGTGAGGTGGGCTGATGCCAACCTCATGAAGTTTAACCATGCCAAGTGCAAGGTCCTACACCTGGGTCGGAGCAATCCCAGCACCTTCCATATGAAGATAGGCTGAGAAAGTTGGGGCTGTTCAGCCTGGAGAAGAGAGGGCTGCGTGGAGACCTCATAACAGCCTTCCAGTATCTGAAGGAGGCCTATAGGGATGCTGGGGAGGGACTCTTCATTAGGGACTGTAGAGATAGGACAAGGGGTAAAGGGTTAAAACTTAAACAGGGGAAGTTTAGATTGGATATAAGGAGGAAGTTCTTTACTGTAAGGGTGGTGAGGCACTGGCATGGGCTGCCCAGGGAAGCTGTGAATGCTCCATCCCTGGTGGTGTTCAAGACCAGGATGGACAGAGACTTGGGTGATATGGTTTAGTGTGAGGTGTCCCTGCCCACGGCAGGGGGGTTGGAACTTGATGATCTTAAGGTCCTTTCCAACCCTAAGTATTCTATGATTTTATGATAAGATTACTCAGATATAAGCAAAGAAATGCATAGAAACACATTGATTGCCCCCAGATGAATGCTAACTCTGTTGTGGCAATCCATAATACTGCATGCTGTTTAGCAAATGCATCTATCTACTGAGTAAATTCTCTATAGGACTATATGAGAAATTGCAGATAAAAGTAGAATGCAAGCTTTACTTCTAAAAGCAGTAGAGCTAGTGGCAGTTTGGATGATAGGGAGCAAGACAGATCTTGAGAACAGAAGAAAAGAGAAGAGGGAAAAACATGCAAATGGTTTGGTTTAGATTTGAAAAGAAAGCAAGAAATCAAAACCAAATATATAAACATGAAGTAGACATTTATCATCATCATCATTATTGCATGCTACAATGCTCCACACTTCTTAAAACCTTTCAGAAAAAGATTGTGAAGCCTTAACAGACTTTCAAGAATTAATGAAGTTGAAAAGTAAGGCACTGGAAGGAAAATTGAGTTGTACAACAGTTATGGGATTTATCAAAGGTCAGGCACTGAATTGGTGACATGTGGAAATAAACGCATGAAGTTCCCATTCCAGGACCCTCATCTCACTACTCTACTCCCTATAACAGTTCTGCTGCTTCTCACGGACATTCTTGCAGAAGCTGAGGGACTTAATAGAGCAAAGCAGTACAGTCTGCTGGGTTGTTAAAAGTTGTATTTGCCTGCCTCATCATTTAATTCTTTTAGGAAACATGATTGAGTAAAATTCCCCATAAAAATGTTCTTGTTTAATGTCAGCTGGACAACTACACACTACGGATCCTTTAGCCATATGATCAGTATGACCAAGCAAAGTAAAATCTACCAAAATAATAACAGTTATCCAAAAAAGCCTTTTTATACCTTGTGAAACTAGCTTCAATATACGTATATAAATAAACTTAGATACGGATTTAGATAGATATAGGTCTGGTTTTAAGTTCAGCATTAGTTAAATTATCATCTGTCTCCACTAAGCATGTCTCACTGGCTGCTCTCCCCCTAATAATCCCCCTTATTGTCCTGAGCTGAATTTAAAAAATAAGAACAAGTTTAAGTCACACAAACCAAGGCTACTAGTGATGCCATGTAACATGAGCACTGTTGCAGCCATATTTAACACAACAAACAAGGTCTGTTCAGATGTTGTGCTGAGCAATCCAACCACATTAGCCATTTCTGCTGACTGCTGCTGACTGGGAACACAGGACCGCAGAGTTACCCCATGAGCCTGTGAGCAAGAGAAGCTGCATTCATACATGAGAACTCACAGGGGATTGCTGTAGCTGGCAGGAAGAGAGTTAATGGTAAGGGTCAGGAATAAAAACCTCAGAATGTGCCACATATATTGGAGGTTCACAGAATCATCAGAACTTTTTCATGATTAAGTGATACAGACCAAGCCTCCTAATTGCCTGTGGTTTGTCTGTCATCATTTTTACATGTGCCATGACTACTTTGTAAAAAGTTACCCATTTGAAAAGCTAACCCCTTTATTAGGGTCAGACCTATACCACATATAAAAGCACAAGGAATAAACAGAACCAATTTTCATCCTTTCAATGAAGTCTAAATAGCCTTCCCCTCTTGAACTGTTCACAGCAAACAGAAAGCACAAGAGACTGTCATTTGCTCTCTCTGTATGTTGCCAGGGCAATCTCCAGAAATGTCTTGCAGTATATTGAAGACCTATGTTGCACGTACTAACATGTATCTGAATTTAAAAAAAAAAAAAAGGTTAATTATCTTCAAGACTTGTTTAATTTAAACACCCAGTGCCTGCTGGGTCCCTATTAAGAATACGCCACAATCGTGATGGATAATATTGATTGCAATTTTCACACCCAGGACTGTGACTGAATCTAATTTGCTGGGTGCTTCTACAGCAATGAACTGCCAAATTGTAGTGAGACACTTACTGGCATATTTACCAGGTGTATCATGAGCAGTGTTGCATTCAGCCACCAGTAATGTGTGTCAGTAGTCTTTATATTCTCAGTCTACTATGGCTTATCACTATTTAAATAAGTCTTATATGTGTAGTGCTAATGCTTAACTACCTTCATAAAGTGTTTGGAGATCTACAGGAGGAAATCTGTCTCTGGGAGTGCTCTGCATAAGTTAAAGGCCTGCATGGTCACTAGTGATTGCGACTGAAAGCATCCCTGGGACTACCACAAGCTTCTGGAAAAATATAATCTCTACTATTCGTTTCACAGGGGAATCTGGGGATCCTGTTACTGAAAGGTAATGCAAAGCAGTGGTGGATGGCTGACACAGTCCTAGAGTTTTAGAATAAGCAGCTGATGCTGTAAAATGATGCTTCAGAAACCAGTAATGGATAGTCAGCCAAATTCTGAGCTCCCTGAGACTCCAAGTAACTCCAGTAAAGTAATGAATTTACACTTGTCCAGCAAATGAGATCAGCACTGGAGCCATTTAACAGAGCAGATCCCCATCTGGTATTCCTGTCATAGCTCTGTAATTATCAGAATCAGTTGATGTTCTAACTGTATCTTGAATCATAATGGTAGTATGCTGACAACTTTTTATAATCCAAAAACTTTAGCTGATCAAGACAAACTATTGATCTACTTGTCCTCATCTTTATTGCTGCTTAGGGTATAATCCTTATTTTGACTGGTGAGTAGAAATCAGTGACATATTCTTTTCAGTGACATTGCCACTGACATCACTATTGACATCAGTGGTGATGTCACTATTGACATCAGTGGCAGTGTCACTGGTCGGGATACATGTGGTACGCCACATACTCTTAGCTCAGCAAAGAACCGCTTCTTATAAACACCCATCTTTACCTCGTCCCTTCTCTCAGTTGGATTTTCAAGTTGTAAGGATGGAGTGTCACACAATCAGGAATATTTACTGTGGTTTGTCATCCTTGCAAGCTTCAGAAAAGGTGTTCTGCTTCAGAAAAAAATAATATTTATTTTGGTTACTTGGATTACTGCCTGGACAGGAAACAATGAAACAGATGTCAGGGAGCCGGATGAGTAATAGAATAATTTTGAAGAGTGATCTGAGCTGCTAAAAAGATGATACTTGAGATGTCAGAGGCACAAAGCATTTTCCACTTTCCTTCTGAACTCAGAGCTTGAAGCAAAAGTTGTGTGTAATTCAGCCTTGTGGATCTGGCATGGTCAGTGCAGCTATTGTTTAGATATATTCAGTCACTCTGAAGGCCATTTCAGGGGTAGGGGAGAGAGGGAGAGAAGGGGAAGAAAAAAAAAATATAGAAAAGATGGCAAAAGCAGGGAGGTGTGATACAGCTGGAGAAGCTGTTTCATGTACCGTTGTGCTGTTACAGACACAGGTTTACCAGAAAGGCTGAGAAACCATTAGCTACACAGCCCATCCCCGGCAGCACAGCGGCACCACACAGCTGTGCAAGCTTCCCCCTCCCTCCCATTTAGTGAAGATCTGCAGTCAGGGCTGCAGCCAGTGCTAAGTGGATGTTGGATCATTATTTATGCTACAGTGATAATGACAGCCCTTCTCCATCCGGACAGAGAGCCTTCTCCCCGCCCCAGTGCTAATCACTGGCCAAATGACAGAGATGTTTGCAGCCCACAAAGCCTACAGCCTAAGGTGATAGGACAGAATAAAGGTGTGGGGGTCACCCTGTTGTTATCTCTCCTTCGAAGTGGAAAAGTGGGGGAGCCCAGACCTGAAGGAAGCAGTCTGAGTTTACAAGGGAATTTTACTACAGGACAGGGAGAGGGCCAGTGGCCTCTCAGTCCCCAGGCACCTTGATCACAAACCCATGCTTGAACAGAAGTTTGTAAAATAGACAGCTCTTTACCCAATTATAACTGGTCTGGGCAATAATTCTATCCAGGATAATGGGAGCACGTACAGACCTCTCCACCCTTGACATGATGAGCAGCCAAAATCCAAGCAGCACTACAGGGTACAAGGCAGCTGAACAGGGACCCCAAATGAGCATCCCCCTGAGGCTTTCAGACAGCAGGCTTGACATAACACTGTACCAGGGGCAAGTGACAGCTGCAGCTGGAGGACCTCTGTAACAGTATTACCACGGCATTAAAATGCAAAAAGCAAAGTATTCAGTTATTCTGCTTTTATTACCGTACATTGCAAGTTTTCTGTAGACAACAATTAGTAGACTTTCAGGGATGTTACATCTCACACTGAAAGCTCTCTGCTCCAGAAAGCAAGCACAGAATACATCTTCATTTGCCGGGCTAAAACTGCGTCTAATGTAGAGAACAGAGAAAATCAGGATCAAGCTACAACGCAGACAAACAGGACTAAAACCGTGTATGGAAGCAAAATGCTGCCACCTTTGGACCAAACTGAGGATTAGCAGAACCCCCATGGCGGTGGAAACGGGAAGTCAGAGGAAAAGGCAAGAAACAATGAATGTCTCAGTGCCGTGTCAATAATACTTAGCTGCAGGTTCTTCTGATACAACATACACCTTTGAAGTGCAAGAAAGAGAGCAGAAAAAATTATGCCATTCTTCCTCCAGTTAAGTTCCCTGAGAGCTTAACTCCGATTAACTATTTTGTACAATGCTCTTTTCTGATAAATAAAGGCTTGTAAAGTACTTTAGAATAAGCACGTGTAGGTTCTGTGCGTTGCTATTTCGCATTAAGAAGTCTTTCTCTTGAGGTGAAAGGCAATAGAAACGAGACAGGGAATTGCATAAAACTAGAAATTAGTTGTTCAGATCAGATTTGGGCTAACACATGGAACTCGGTGTGCTTTATTGGTCATTAGGAAGATGGCACAGATTTCTTAATAGCTGTAGGTACATGAGCATGATCAAGGAGAAGAAAAATGTAAAGGAAGCTTTTGCTCCAATAAACCATGAGAAAAGGACAGCCCATTTTTTATTTTTCACCCTCATCTCACAGAAGCTCCCTGGATTCCTATGGTATTTGTACACATTTTAGGGACCAGACAGAAACTTGGAACCATCCATGAGAAAGCCTCTTCTCTCAGCTTTGAGATCTGAGTGCCCTTCTCTGCCAGCTTCTTGGCAATGTGTCTCGGTTGGAGTCAGGATCTCAGCAGCTCACCAGCCAAAAATCTTAGCCATCTGCAAGATAAGCTTCTGAAAAGTGGAGAGGGCATACAGCAAACTTAAGAAAGCCTCCGTCTGCTTTCACTTTGTTAAGTTTTTGCACAGAGGTGGGATGCCTGTATGCACTCTGCACACGATAACCCAGAGAGCTCTCATTTGTGGTCCAGGAGAGCAGAAAGATGATCATGCTACAGGTATAGCCATCACCCTCTGCAAATTACGCAAAAAATTAGCAATCAAGGTTGTTTTGGTGGTGTAGATCAACAGAGCCCATTCCACAGGTGGTCAGGATCTCAGAGCCCACAAGATGGTACTCACCGCAGTCCAAAAGGGACCTGCTACATAAACCACAAGCACCGCTTCCCACCAGGTGTCAGAGCATGGTACATAGCTGTAAGATCAAAGCACGTTGTGCTGGGACTCAGTGCAGAGAGCAGTCTGTGCCTTCCAAAGAAACATAGCCAAGTTCTAACAATGGAATACTGGGTTTCTTTCTGAAAATCAGAACTATACCTGCAGCCTGACAGGCAAGGCTTTAAAAATACGTAAATGTATGTGGACATACATTTATAAGATACAATATTCCTTGTTAGCAGGTTTTCTTGAGGAGGACTTTAACTTCTTCTCAGACTTCAGTTATGCTGAAAAAAGCTAGCATCGGAAAGATCAGGCTGCCTGAAAGTCTGCACCAGTCTTTTTATGTGCAGGAACACATCAAAGGGCTTCAAAGGGTTTAATAATGGAACTATGACAGCCTGAAGAATAAACAGAATTCGAGTGGACAGATGCACAGGACTTAAAGCTTAATCTTAGGAGTCTTCAACTTGCTGAAAGGAGCCAATATTAAAGTAATTATGCACTTAAAACAATTACTATTTATTCTTCAAAGAGTCATACTAAAGTGAAGTAACCCATTTTAAATTATTTCTGGTGATTGCATTGCATCCCCAAATTATATGTTGCATACTCTTTGAACTAGGCTTTCCAAAAAAAAACCAACCCACCTCTGGATTTTTGCTTAAAGATTACCCCCCATCTTGAATACTTCCTATCTAGCTTATCATTTCCTGCAAGCGTAATACAGGGTGTTATGCCTGAGTAAATACCACTAATTTTAGTTTCTGTATCTAGGCCAGAAGCCAGTTTAACGATGAACAATTGTGAATGCCCAGACTGTTCACTTACTATTAACTTTTGATAATCTGGGAAATTCCATAAAGATATCAAGGCATTTCTATTAAAATTGTGGTAGCTCACCAACATGTAATTGCACTTAGCAAAATGACTGAACACAAACTTAAGAGGGAACAACGTTCTGCTTCACACAGCATAAAACACCTTCCCATTCAGGGACCTCAACATGCAAAGTCTGACTTAAAATAATTTCCAGAACTCCCACCATTTCTACTAAGATGAAATCACTGGTAGCAGAACTCCATCATCTATACTTTCTACTTACTAGCTGGGACAGTAGTGTAAATTTCACTTCTAATTAACATAGTCTGTGGGGAGATTTCCACTTAAAAATATCTCCTGTTCATATATATGTAGAAAGGCTAATTTTAACTAGCTAGCTGTAATACTGCTGGCAGTGTAAGTGCAGCAGAGCAGGCTCAGTACAGACCCTGCTCCATGGAACTAGGGTCATTTTGGGCAGCTGATCCATGCCCAGATCCAGTTTAGTGCCACCTATACCACTCGCAGTACCTGCTGCTGGTTATCTGGCAGCTGGCTCAGATGAGCCTACAAGAGCTGTAGTCCCACTACAAGTTTAATATTTGCAGTGAATGCAGTGCTGATTCTAAATGAAATGGTTTGGTTTGTTGCAGACAGGACACCACTCCTCCCAGCCTGCCTTGAGTCCACCAGACCTATTCATTCTACCTAGAGAGTTACTCTCCCTCTCCGCACCTTGTTACACTGCCCATCCTTCTTTGTTTCATCTTCAGCCTGTGTCTAAGGATGGATTTAGCTCACACAGGCATGTGCTGTCTAAGCTAGTTGCCTCTTCTACTCACAACTTCTACCATGTCAAAAGATCAGCATCTCCAGAGAGGGAATGTTGTGTCTATATCAGACCCTCTCTCAGAAGTGCGAGACCTGCACATTGAAGAGTAGTTTCCATAACACAGAAAATCTTAGGAGCAAGATTAAAGAGATTTACTTTTGTAATATTTTCATTATTGTTTCCTAAAGTAAGAACAGAATTTCCCTGCCTATAGAGAGAGCACAGATGAGTTGCTTAGTCCAGTTCTCTGGAGCTGAATTCAGTTGCCTAAACATTGAGATCTAGTGAGATCTGATTTGCCACAGGGCATCTAAAACATCCTATGGCTTTGGCAGATATGACAGAGGACATATAAGAATCCCACTCTCTTCTGGTGTGGTAGCCAGCAGCCACACCGGATACCACCACAGATTGCACAGATACCTACCCGTACACAACTGAAGTGAATCTTTACTCTCTAGATGTCTAAAGTTAGTTATGATTACACCCATACTTATTTTCTAAGAACATATCTTCAGTATTGAAAGAGTGTAGAATTTCCATTTTCTGCATACTTAAAGCCTGTGAACTATCTATTCTACAGCTAAAACACAGTCAGAAGTGGGCATTTCCATTTTGCTGTGGCCCACTGATGACAATTATGTATGACGGACCTCACAGTGACAGTAGAATTACAGGGTTTTGCTTATTGCTTTATTTACCTTGGGTAAAAGAAATGGAAATGAGCTCTAAGCATGTACTGTATCATCTTACGAGCTACTTACATGTTAGTTCTTGGTCTATTACAGAATTTAGTTGATATGGGTATACAGCATAAATATCTGAAGCTCTGATAGCATATAGACCTCTTTTGGAGCTGTTAAATCCTTTTTAGAACTCATCTCCTTAGGTAATTTCCTAATTAAAATATTTCAAGATCAACCTATTTTCTAAGTACCTTAAAATTCCCTTCTAAATGTCCTGGGTACCATCTCAATTTTTTTTTTTTTTTTTGCATTTCTTTTAAGTAAGGGAAGTTTAAGCAGTCCATTACCATATTCCATAGCACAATCAGCCATGTGACATCTAGGGATCTTTTCCACCAATAAGGAAATATGATTTTACTATATTTTCCCATCAATCCCCTACTTTAATTCATTTTTCCTCTTGAAAGAACTTAGATTTATCACAGTGTCACCCTGTATTTACCATGAGGTAAAAATATACAATTCATACTGCTTGAGGAATTACACATGGGGTAGACAGCTGTTCTAATTCATCTTGTACAGCCAGCTCCTTTTCTTGGTCACCTGGATTTATCTCAAGAAGCTATCTCCCATCTTCCACATCTTCTCTGAGTCAAAAAGCTTAGCCTAACCTCAAGTGTACTCAGCCACCAAAAAACACCTGTACAGGACTCAGGTCTCCCCAGCACCTGGACATCCTGGTGGCACATTCCAGATCCAGCAAATTTGGTGGATCACACAAGCAAACATGCCCTCCTGTCTGAGGCCACCTCTGACCCTAGAACAAACCAGCTTTTCCAGGATAAAACACAGCATAAAGGTAAGTAGAAAGTAAGGTAAGCAGGATGTAGCTTTTTTAGTTCTTTATAATTCAAATTCCTTGCTCTCAACATCTCCTTGAGCTGATCTTTCCTGTGCTGTTTATAATTCTTTTTTTTTTCCCATTCTGTCTTTTCCTTCTGCTTTCTGGAAAAGGACATGAGAAAAAAACTCATTCTTCTCTTGCTTTTTCTTTCACCAGTACCGTTTTTTATTAGTTCAGGTTTTTCAATCCCTAGTCAGCCAGCATCCATTCAAACAGCCTGAACTCACTGCTTTCACTTCCTAGTGAGGAAGTGGTTTACGTGGAGTCTACAGCAAATCCATCCTGTGGAAAAGGTGTGAAGTGTCTGTTCAGGTCCTGAGGGCACCCCCAGACCTGCCTGTCCCTGCTCAGGACCCTAGGGCTCCCCCTACCCTATCCATGGCCCTGAACCCCTCTTAGCCCCTGGGGCCATCAGCCCCTACCCCAGTGATGCTGGTCTCCAGCTTCCCACAGGCCTGCCCAGTGGTGGGCCCACTGGTGGGCCATCCCGTCCTTCTTCCTCAGGGTGAAGGTGAGAGGTGAATGTCTCTGAGCATCTCAAAGGAAGAGGTTGGCACAGGACACCAGGTAGGCAAGAGCACTGGCAAACACCTTCCAGGCAAGCAATGCAAGATTGATTCTGCTTTGGTGAACCATCACACTGCGTTTTTTCATACTTTCCAGCCTTTGACTGCCTGACCAAGAAATAAGAGGATTCTCCTTTTCTTTAGTTAACTTCTACCATTACCATGCTCCAGATAATCAGAGTCCATCACAGACAGTTATTTAAGGGGATATTTGACACATCTGCAGTCAACTCTGTCTCAAAAATATGTGTCTGTATTGGTCTACATAGACACAGTCTAGCTCAGTGTAGCTCCATGTCCCTCTAACCAATAAGTCATGAAATGTAGGAAAAGGCTATAGGGAAAAAGTATTGACAGATACTTAGACTTGCCCCTTGTGAAAAAGCTACCTTGCAATATCGTAAGCCCAAATTTGTATCAATATATTTGTATTTAATAGCTCTAGTGGATTTTTTCCCCTGAATTCATCCAGTTACTTTATGAATCCATTTGTATTTTTGTATTTTCAGCCTCCACAATACTCTGAGTTCCAAGATAAGACTGCACACTGCAAAACATACTTTTGTCTGCCTTTAAGGTAGGTCTAGTGGTTCAGTGTCATCCTTAAGAGTTCACACAAAGGCAAGACTTATTAGACAGCTTAGATGAGAACTCATAGCTAGGATGAAAACTGCCTCCAGTTCTTCTCTGTTTGGTCTACATCAAGGTCTGATACCACTCATACTCTGTTTATGAGACTCAACAGCTAATACAGCACCCCATTTCAGAGGAACTCTGTTCTTTCTGAAGCAAAAAAAAACCCTGAATTTTCAAACTGAAACATCAATTTTACATTATACTTTCTTCCTGTCTGAAATGAATTCAAATCTACTGCCCATAGGTGCAAATAGAAACTGGGGCACAATAAGCCACAAACATGACTTCTGCTCTCAAAATTTTGTTTCTCCAGTAACACCTTATGTAATCACACATTGAGTGTACACTGGAGGAGGAAAGAAAGTACCCTAAAATAACATACATGTAAAAACCACCTTAATGACATAAGCAGATGCATACGAAAATAAATAAATTCACAAACACAGGCCGAAAACCTGCAAACAAGGAAGGCTATATGGGTGAGTAACATGCAAAAGACTCTTTGTGAAAATATTACTAAACTTGCCATTTCTACTCCAGATAAATAAATGGAAGTCCTTATTGTCCAAAGAAAGAAGTTACATGCTAATGCAATGATTTCAAAAAAATGAAGCCATGTAATTGTTAGGATTACAGTTTAAGAACAGTTGCTTCTGTTGTATCTTTGATTTTGGACATGAAAGGATTTTCTCCTAGTATGAAAATGTGAAATGATGTGGTACTCTAGAGCACCTGCTTGTAATTGATAAATATCCTTGCTTCTCTCTGACTGTGCAGACTTAGTAAGGATATTGTGCTCTTATTACCACTATTCCAGTCCTGTTATTTAGTCATTGACTTAGCATCCTTTGGGCTTATTTCCATAATTGCATAAAAAGGAGGAATCAGTGTGAGTATCAATACCATGTCCAGTGAAGTTAAATGTGTTTGCAGAGCTTACCAATACCGTTTGCACATAACCAAAAAATCTGCACTTCAGTGGCAGCTGAAGCAAATAGTACAGCTTCTGCAGACTTCTTTCTGCCCCCTACCTGAAGAAAATCAAAGTAAAAAATGAGAACCCATGAGTCGAGTTGCTCAGTTAAGCATTTCTGCTAATATTTTGAGCTGTCTCAACAAAAGTGTGCATAAGGAACCGAGCTTATTTCATATGTAAACTGAGGTTCAAAACAATCCACATACATACAAAAACCACTTTATTCCAAGGCTAGTGAGTGGTGCAGCTTAGTTCCTGTTATTACACCTTAAACATTTATAGAAGGATGAAAACTATTCTTCCTCTGTGAGCCACATAACAAAATCTTGATCTGAGAGACACAAGACATATACTGCATCCTTCAAAGTGGTGAAAAGGAGGACCTCCTGGAAATGTTCACAAATGGGACAAGGTAACGGTTCCACAGGGTACCACTGTGAGATTAGGTTGGGAGACTGGGAATGCCTTTGCACTCTCAATGGCCACACAGTGTTTGCTGAACAGCAGTTGACGACTCATTTCCTCCCTCAGTATAAAAAGATTCCTTGGAGGTGCACCTGAACTATGTATGAAAAGTGCTGCAGTTAAAAAAAAAAAAATGTAAGCAGGCAACCTCTGTTTTAAAGTAAGGGAAAGACTGGGGTTTAGATTCAACTTTCTCAGTGCCTAGAAAATTCTTTTAGAAATTTAACTATAAACAACTTGAGAGACAGAGATTCCTTTAAAAAAATAAAAAAAAAACTGTCAAAATTCAGTCTCGAGTCCCATTTCATAAAGTTATTTTTGTGCAGAATTCTTCTGGAAAAAAAAATTAATGGATATATATTAAAAAACAAAAACACACATTCTAGTCTCTTTACAGTCAGCTTTTAGACAAGACAATTTCCATATCTTTACAAGCACAAACTTTCAAAACAAATGCATTGTGATAACCTTTATATGTGGAATGCATAAGATCTATCAGTTATACAAAGTGCCTTCTGAAAAGTGCTTTAACCAGAAGGTTAGGGGTTCCTGTTGCCCATAATGAGTGGTCGTCTTTTGCCTGCATTTATAAGGTGGATAAATGAGAATGATTTATGAACAGAACCTTTTCTTCCTTTCTACTCCCATGTGCTTGAGTGCTTGTGTCACTTCCAGCTTCACAAGCCAAATATCATCCCAGACCAGAATTATTGTCTCAGAGTTTCTTAGCAAAAATTGAACCCCATCAACTGACACTGAGTTTATTGGAATAGTACCTCCAGCCTTGGCAGGAGAGACAGGTTTGTCAGATACTGCAGGAAACTGGGTTTGTGGTCCTGATGTCTCTGCTTGGAGAATAATAAATGTACCCCCCAAGCAGCTGCCTTTTCACAGATTTTGACACGGCTGTCTGACGCCAGCAAATTTGATTCTCCCTGTCTCTAACACAGATAAGCTCAGTCAGGGACCCAGAGACATTCTGTCAAGAGCCTGATGTTGTAGGTGATTGACTGCTTTGCTGTTATCCAGAGCTGGCCTTGCCTTTTGCTCACATAGAAGGTAGCCAAAGAGCTAACACTCCCTGAATGACAAGCTGTGTCCTCCATCTCTTATCCATTCTTATACGAAACAAAGGCATGGTTTGCCTCTTTATAAGAAGTTTTTTATGATAATCAATAAAAAAAACCTTCAGTTTGTAGATACTGTGTTTGCTAGGATACACTTCCACATTTTACTGCTATACGACACTTTGGTGCTATACACCAAACCCACTTAATGGATAATCTTTTGGTATCAAATCAGTTTCAGAGTAATAAAAAAACTCCAGGTTGTTAATTTGAACATGGGAATATTTATTTATTCTTAAACACATTTCAGAACCACTCACTCCAAGCTGGCTGTTCTGTCACAATGTAGATACTAGAAATAGGATGTACTGTACCAGACATGGCAGAAGTATCTCCACTCAGCTTCTTTACGGAAGACAAAGAAATCAACTGCTGTGATGGCTTAAATCCCAGCAGAAGGAAGATACGCTTGAGAGACCTGGAGGCAAGGTGGGCCTTCCTGTGATTACAGCTTGAGCAAGTTGATATGAAGTGTATAAGATCTGCTCCAGTGAGCCTGAATGAAATACTTGAATAAACTGACAAAAGCTTAGAGATATTCTTTTCTACTTTGCTTGTAAAATATTCCAAATGTCAAGAGAGAAGCTGTCAATGCCACCACCTTTCTGTAGGCCACTGCTTATAGAGTTCTTGTCACTGAAAAACACAAAGCAGTTTTTATGTAGTTACACTGAGAGTATATTCCAGTCTCCCACCAATAATAATGCCTCTACAGCCACTATAAGCAGAGGTGATGTTGGGAATCTGAGTAGATTATAGATGTATAACTGAATGTGATGGCATTAAAACAGTTATTCTGCCATATGGACAGCTGTATCTATTCATATTCAAGTACATTAAAATCACAACTCCCCAGAGTTTTCCAAAGTCACAACCATGCTGTTTTGGAAGAAGAAAATTGTAACTGGGTTCTGCCACACATGTAATGAAATAACCAGAGGAAAGAAATAACCAAACTGCTAAGTAAAAATTAGCTAATTAAAGTTCTTCAATACTATCTAGTTGTTCCATAAAACTTTTTAACTATAGTATGATCTAAAGAACATAATTAAAGAATATCTTAAATTTTAACTTGCAGCTTGCTTTGTAAGAATATATTATAGCATAAGCTTTACAAAATTACTCCAGGAATTTCCAAGAGAAGAATGAATACTAACACTGTCAGGAATAATTTTTTTTTTTTTTCTATAGTCAGATAGTAAGCACAAGTGACCATATTAATTACAAACTGATACTGTGCTCTTATCTCAACGGAACGGATCAGAGTTCAGCCCATGAGCATACATCTACCAACCCGGTAGATATACATAGTTACTGAAAGCATATTCTAGATCAATGACATTGTTCAACTGTCCAAAAACTGAGTAATTAAATCATTATCTACCTGAAGCTGCAGATATACAACAGTCTCAGAGAGCAATTTCACCACTGTGAGAGGCATCAGCAAGGAAACAGACACAGATACAGATAACTCTGGATCCCTTTCTACACTCCACTTAGAGGCATTGCTTTCATTTGAATTTCTCTCACACACTCAGAGCTGGAGTTATAAACACAGCAATTAGAATTAGAGTCCTTCACAGGATGCATGCATTTCATGATTAACAGGTTGGGGTTTTTTTTTGAACAATTAAATGTCTGACTTTCTAAGTGGATTCTCAGCTTTATTTCTAGTTCTTAAAACAAATGAATCAAATCACTGACAAGTTAACAGCTCTTTTTACTCTTCGTTGTGCTTTGTTTGACTTACTGAGTTTTAATTACTCTGACTAAGCAAAGGGACCTTTTGATTTTGTTTCAACACAGCAAAACTAAAACCCTCCCCTGGTTTCTTTTGCTCACGCTAGCTTTAACTCACTAGTCAATATTTGCTTTTAAAAGTGAAGTGGGGTAAATACCTTCCTCTAAACACTTTTCAGGAGTGCCACACACTGCAGTTGTAGGAATGCCAGATGAATACTCTTTGAAAACTTTTGCTCTGAATCTGTAACAAGGCACAGCAATGGCTCCTTTCCAGCAACTCCTTATTGTATTCTGTCTGACAGCCATTTTCCAGCTATATCTGCAGCTAGGATCTGTAACTTGAACAAGAGGGGAAGAACAAAAAGGATGCTAGAAGATTAATGATCTTTGGAAGTATATCACCACAATCCCAGTTTCAGTCATCATAAACAGAAACACATGAACAAAATCAATATATCATGTTAGCCCAGTCACTGAATATGCTTTCTATAAACTTCAGAAGAATAGCATTTGGCTAACTTGGGCCTCTAAGCACCACCATGAAAATCAACTACAGCATACTCGAAAATCTTCTCAGAATGCCCCTTATGATGCAGAACTTACTCTGCAGTTATCCATTCCTACAAAAAATAACTAATGTTCTTTGCTTGAACAAAGAAACATTGCAGACCCCGTTTTGCTAGCATCTGCCGATGAGCAAGCTGCATACTTGCCCCATTTTCCATGCAGTCCACCCTCACAGAGAAGCTGTAGGTGTGCAGTAAATGACAATGCTGGATACTTGGAGCAGCTTTTGAGTATCCCACAAACAACTTTCCAGATACCTACATTGACTTCAATCTTTGTACTTCTGAGATGTCTAGTAAGTGCCCAAGAGAGACTGCAATCTGGACCAGTAAAGATATGATGGAATGTAACCAGAGATACCCTGTATGGTAAAATTGTAATTTTTTGCATTCTTTTCACTTCATGCACTGAGATTTCTGTCTTTTCATCTCTCCCTGGCACTTCATCTCTCCCCTGTTCTAGAAACAGTCCAGAAGGAAGGATTCAGACAATGCTGCAAAGGTTTCTGTTCTGTCCAGATCCAAGCATATGAGAAACATGTCAGTCTGGGCTGAGCATCTTCTCAAGACTTCCACTTTCATCCAGAGTGAACATGCTCCCCACAGACCATGACTTTATTGGTAGTAATCAGCCTATCTAAGGAGGCTGCAATCTTGTCTGGCCTGTCTTCCTCCTGTCCTCTTCTGCTCCTAGCCATGAAGACCCAGTGTCTACTGCATAGGCTGTGGCATCCGCTGGATCCTGCCATGATTTGATCTAACTCTTTAAGAGAGATGGCCATTTTTATTTGCCATATTAGTAAGATAAGTTTTATCACGAGACTCAGAGCTAGAACAAGGTAGACAATGCAAGTCTAAACATCTAACACTAAAAGGCTTCCCTGGTAAGCCTCTTCCGTACTTGATAACTACCGTGTCTATGCACCATGGATAAAAGTAAGTTTCATCATGTAACTCCAAAATAAAAATCCAGTGGAGAGAGTATAGTGATTGTATTTCAGAGGCCATGTAAAACACAAAGATGTACTTACTGTGGAATACCGAAAGAACACCCCAAACTGGGGAAAGAAAGTGGGAAATGAAACTTCAGAGACAGTGTTCAACAGCCTAAATCAATGAAACCTGCACCACAAAGATCATGATAGAATCATAGAATAGTTAGGTTTGGAAAGGACCTTAAAGATCATCCAGTTCCAACCCTCCTGCCATGGACAGGTATACCTTCCACTAGACCATGTCACCCGAGGCTCCATCCAACCTGGCCTTGAACACTACCAGGGATGGAGCATTTTCCACTTCAAAGTATATTGACATCCTGCCTTTATATCTGATGCATCTATTGACATCCTGCCTTTATATCTGACGCATCTGTAAATTACTCTTATAATGGCACTCCATGCTTGAGTAAGAATTAGCAACCTAAAAGAAAAGTGGTTTTGCTATGATGCAGCAAAGTATACCCCAAGGGAAGTATTTTCTTTTTTATGTGGGATGATACCTCAATTCTGTGTGCTGCTGATATGAGTGTAGAAAGAACATTAAGCACCCTGTACTTTACAGTAAAACATTTTTCTCTGGTAGCTGTTACATATTACATGGAAAAATCCTGTGTGATTTTTATTTCTATACAAACCAATATCCCCAAGTGGTGTGTGCACGTAGGTACCTTATTTTAGTTTCATGTGCATGAGACTAGGCAAACTGGAATTTCAGAGGAAATTCCCATAGAACATCCTATCCTGCAAGTGCTATCACCAAGAATACCTGACAAATACATGGCTGGTAGCTGAACCTACAATTAGAAAGAGACATGAAGCAGTAATTTCTTAAAATAAAATTTAAAAAGAAAAAAGTATTTTAATTATCTAGTATACAAATATTTCTGGAGTTGCTGTTAATCATGTTGCATTCAATTCCACACAACTGCTCACAATAGCAATATAGCAGGCAGAGCACACAAACAAAAATGTAATTTGAATTTTTTTCTTGTTGGATTTAATTCTCAAACATGTCTAATGTTTCTATTGTGACTGATCTAAAGATTATGCATTTCCAGCAGCGGTAACTTTTAATACTTGTAAGAGTGGGTTGGATTGCATGCAGTTTAGAGGTATATGTAAGGTTTGTTGACACATCCACTCAAGAAGTGATATAAGAAGCTTCATATATTGTTTTCAGGCTTAGTTGCCCAGTGTTTTGAATATCTTCTCCCTATCCAAGTGCATGACTGCTAAGTCTTTCCTAGAACATCCTCTGATACGTGGGAAACACATTGAGGGAGAGGGACTGCTCTAAGGAAGTTTTTTCCACTTCTTTATTGACTGGAAAATGCGGAGGGAAAACAGTGACCTAACATATTCATGGAACCACTTGCCTTCATTCTATTTTAAAATAAAGTTACCATAGGCTGTAATTGACAGAAAAAAATGACAACAGTTTACAAAAGAGTTATTACAGGTATTTTTACCATTACTGTTATTTTTTAAATCATTGCAGTGCTTTATAAGAAAAGCAAAATCCTAAGGGGTAAGACTCTCATGCAATGGCTCTGGTTTATTCTTCCCAAGAGGATAGTGTATTGCCTAAAAGCAAAGAAAGGAAAATAGTTGGCAAGCACACAAAGGGAAGGTGCTATGAGAAAAGTAAGTTAGTGAAATAATTTTTTTAAAATCCTAGCAGCATCACCTGTGCAAAAACTTGGGGAAAAGGCATAGATGCATGCATTCTGTTTGTAGGAACTGTACAGTGCTCTTTTCCTCCAATTTAGTCATAGTAGTTTTCCCCTTTTTATTACAATTTTTACCTCACAGTTTCCACACGTCCACAAATTCTTCCAGTTCTGTGTTTATGAGACTGCTAACTTCCAATCATGTCCTCCTTTTAAATAAAATCATGGCTGGAAAAATCAAATACACAGTTTTAAGAAGACAGACTGAACGTGAAAATGAATACATTAATGAATAAATGAATGGAATCAAACGGGCAGTAGGAACTGTCCTTGCCCGTGGCAGGGGGGGTTGGAACTAGATGATCTCTAAGGTCCCTATCAAACCACTCTATGATAAGTCTAATATTTGCCCTTCTCCTCCTGTTATGCAATCTGTGCCCCAAAATTCATACAAGTAAAAAGCAGAAATTAGTAGGTTTATTACTATAGCAATGAAAGTATTTTTTCCATATACAAAATGGTCATGACTTAAAATGTCAGCTTTTTTCCTTTATAGTCATGGTTTATCCTATTTGTATAGAAACATTCATAGTTTTCTTGCATGTAGACCAACAAAGTTTCTTATATCAGATTAAGCTGTCACATTTCCAAATATTAATGAATTATATGAAGAGAATGAGTTATATGAAGGGAAGGAGGAGGATGGCATATATTTCCCTTCACATTTTTATATATGGAGTCATACTAACAAAGACATAGGTGAGTTAGTCTTACAAAAAGTTTGGAAACTCTTCTGAATACTCCTGCAATTGTGTTTTGGTATCTATGTGGTTTAGATCAAAAAAAGGATTTTATGGAAGAATTTAAGGAATTTATTGGGGGGGGGGGGTAGGCTACCTGATCTAATTCAAAGGTAAATTGTTTATTTCTGAGTAACAAATATATCACAGAAAAGTGTGACTTAGTACTATCAAAGGGTACCAAGCAAGGTACCCTTTTAGCCATTCAGTCTGTGAAAAAGGTGATGGAGATAGATAGATATAAGACAAGTATACATGATTAATCCTGAAGTATGGCAGGAAGAGAGTGAACAGGTAACAATTTTTCAGTGTGCTTCACATGACAAGAACTAGTAAATATCAAATAACACAAACAAGTAAAGGGAGATCCTTTCTCATACACAGTATAGAACTGTGAAATTCATTGCCACAAGATATTGTGGGTAGGAAGAAAAACCCATCAAGGGCTATTAAACACTAAGATATCACCTCTAGCACAGGTAATATGAGCCACAGATCACTAGAACCTAAAAACTGGGAAGGAGAGAGACAGTTTAACACGACTATATAGTTTATTATTCTCCCACAGTCATCTGCTACAGCCACTGTCAAAAAACAGATGCCCCTTGATAAGATGGACATATCCTTAATCTGAATGAGTGCAAACCCTTTTATGCCATCATCTATGACATAAATGAAAAACGTATTAACTGTATCACCATATATTTCCCCTTTCTGCATATATATATGTACATGTATGTATGTATATACATACCCACATTCATGCAAAAGTAATAACCATGATTTTCTTTGGTTCCAGGCACCCTTTTAGCAGCAATTAATAATAAAAACTGCTGCCTTGGGAAACCCTTTGCAGTCTACTGGTACAGGACACTGCAAGTTCATATGAACTGTGCCACTAAGGCTCATGCTACAGATTCTCATTACAGAGACTCCTGAGCTAGTGGAAACTGCAACTTCAATAACAGTTTTTGTGAGTTTATTTTTGTGTTATGCAACAGATTAAAAGAAAAGAAAAACAACACACGACAAACAAAAACTGAAAAGAAACCAGACCAAATTCCAGCATGCAGTTCCATAATCAGACCCATATGTGCATTCTGCAGGGCTGGAACCTCTCGCTCTTGCCTACAGACATCTGCCACTAACCAGCTCCTCGAGGCATAATCTGGAGCATCCTTGTCATTACTGATTCAGTTTCCCAAGCTCTCCTGATCCCGCTTCTTTGTCTGTGAAGTCTTAGTCTGTCTGGCTCTAAGTCTTGCCCACCCACCTTGTTCCAAGAGGCGTGCCTTTTCCCAGTCCCCCTCCTTTGCTAAATGTCTCCTGGCCTGGATGTCATCTTACAGACTTCAGACTTCCACTTGCAGATATTCTTCCCTAAGCTCCCAAACCCAACATCTTTTTTCAAAATACTCCTCACCTGTGACCTTACATGCCCTTTCTCCTTGACTCCCAGCCTATCCCAGTCAGTTTTGCTCTCCACTTCTTGCTAATCAGGCTTTTTCCTAATCCCGTCAGTTTTATCTCTTCCTTTCCTCTTCCCTACAGAAGATCATTTTTTCTATTTTGCATTTAAATCAGGCCATCCTTTGCAGATTTCCTATGTGCGTCTATGCAGTCACATAGGGGGAGTTTCCCTCCCCTTGCTGTATGCACCTGCTGGGAAAGTACTTTTTTCTCCCAAAGCAAACTTCTGTTTAATGAGAAAATACTTATCCAAAATAATTAAGAACATTAGTACACAGCAGTTCTATGTCCCAGCACTGAATCTCTGGGTAGGGTATAGCTCTGTGTTCCTTTGGTTGATGGTTTTTAGTCTCAGACTGTCTTTGTGCTCATTTTGCATGTGTCATCTTGGGCCACTGCTCAAGAGGCTTATGCTTTCTGCCTTTGTAAAATTTCTTCTTCTGGTACTAACTGATAACAGCCATGGCTCTGGCAATGAATTTGGAGACCACATGTATCCTGTAGAGTTTGAAATCTTTTTCCCCCAGAACCCTTACCATGTTGAGCCATTTGGTGCTCCAGCTTCTGGTCACCCCCTTGCATCAGCAGCTCTCTCCTTCTTTCCCTTGTAAATGCCAGGCCTTGATCTTTGCCATGAGGGTGGTAGCAGCATGGCTCCAAGCACAAGAGGCAGATGCCAAGCAAAAAAGAGGATCCGTTCGAAATCTGGGCTCATCCTCTCAAGCCCAACAGGCTGCAAGCCCATGAGACCTGCTCACCATCTCAACAGGTTAAGAGAGGCAGTACAGTCAATGACAACATAAAAGTAGCGATTTTAGAGTGCTGTTTATCTGAACAGAAAGTAAGAAGACTTTTGACTTAATTAAATGAAATTTACCAACCATATTCTCAATAGTAGCCAAAATATTTTGATCGGATTTTGTACACATGCACACACAGCACCAATCTGTCAGTGACACCTAGTATAGCAAAATTTTCCAAGTGACAGGGTTTTACCTGATGAGCATTAATGATTTTAGAAATTGCATCTATAGTAAAATTAGCTGTCAAGGGTTTTTTTGTTAAACTTTTGCAAAAGATGTGCAATCTATCACACACAACCCAAAGTTACACTGAAACAGACACTAATAGACAGCTAACAGCTCTTCACACCTAATTAAATAATGAAAAATCATCAATTTGGTCAAAGACAAAGTGATGATAGCAAAGGGAAAGGTTTTCTGCATTGCTCTGCAAGCAGTACTTGCATACGACATTCCATAACATGAGATATTTGGATTTAACATTGTAAATATCTGTATTTTCTGCACCAGCTGCACACCTAAAAGAGATCATGCTTCCCTGCTTTCTCTGCAGGTCTTCTCCATGCATGGAAAGGGATAAGGAAGGCCAAGGAAGCAGTGATATGCACACCACCCCTTTTCCTCTTTGGGTTTGCTTCCAGAATGGACTTTTCAGCTAAGAGAGGATCTAAACTTGGCTCTTCTGAGGAGAGTGACACATACCACAGACTGCCAAAACACCCACAGGACTCTCTCTCTCTCCACTGTAGAGACAGTTTGCTGTCCAAAGATTTTTCAGCTAAGAAAAATAAAGGGGGGGGGGGGAGGTATCCTGAGGTATCCTTCCTTTTTTGGAGGAGGAGCGCATTTAATGAATTTTCTTAGTAACCAGATCTGCAGTATTAATCTCTGTCACCATATTTTTAACCTAATGAAAACTAAATCAACTATTAATTTTTGCATCATTATATAGTTCAGATTTGCTAAAGGTCATGAACTACGCACAGCTAAAAAGCTTCACTGCAAGGGAAACTATCATCAGCGATATTTCACAATAAGCTGGAGGATTTTCTTCTTCTTTTTTTCCTCTCTTACTCCAGGTTATTAGAAAATATGAAACTGTTAAGAGGAATGTAGTAATGGCAGCCAGCACATTCTGTTCACTTGCCCTTTAATCTTTCTGCCGCAATGTAGTGTGATAATTGATACCAATTATTTTCATAATTTTGTCTATAATTATGTATGTTTTAAGCAGGCATATTAAGTCTATAGGACAGTATTAAGTCTGCAGGAAAAAATTCCCCATGGTAAAGTCTTCTTTATCATCAGCGTTTTTGTAGATTTCTGTCCTGTCCTTGAAAACACTGTGAAAAAGTAGTCTTATCCAGAGAATGTGAATTCTACATAATAAAACTGAGCAAGTAAAATGTATGTATTGAAACAATCAGAGAAACACTCATCATTTCCAACCTCGTTCTGGAGTTCCAGAGTGGTATACAGATATATAATTGCAGTATTACAAGAGTGCTGTCAGATCCAGTCCCATATCACCTTTTTCAAAGTCAGCCTTTGCTTCCAAAGACCTCCTGTAAAAATTGTTTCCACAGCATTTTATTGGATTAACAACGTGCCTAAATGAATTATCTTTAACAGCTTCCAGTAACTAAATAATATTAGGAAGACACAACGAAGAACACAAAATATATAAAATCAATGCTGAATGGATGTCTTACTCTTTCTTCTTGTGCATTGCATTCTTACCTTTAATTACAAAAGCACACAACAATATATCTGTGTTGCACTCTCTTGCAATTAGCCACACATGGGTAATGTATTTCAGCATGCATATTGCTTTGTATATGCCATGCCTGACCACAAAAGCTATTTATATGATATGTAAGTATAAATCGCATTGACACAATATGCTACAAATTAAGGATAACAATGAGAAAAGTAGTAAATATCTGCTAGCATATTGGCCAAGAGTTGTCTAAATGGAAAGTTATATGCTTTTATTTAAGGTTTGCATTTAATTTAGTTAAACTGATACAAAAAGCTATGCAAGAGCTCATTTCAGTTTACATAAGGCTTATCTCTGGTTTATATTATTTAGAAATAAGCTTAAACCTAAATACAGTTTGATCTTAAGCTAAAGAGAGTTTACCTCTTACCTTGTTCTCTCCTTTATTTTAGAAAGTTCTGTGCAATGAGCTTTATAGCCAGCCTCGTCATTCCACAAAATAATTGGGAAAGGTCTTTGCTAAATAGCTTGCTATATAGATGAATAAGGACAGAAAAAAAGCATACATTTTACAATTACTGCCCAGTACATACAGAGTGAGGGATGCAAAAAGGTGCACAAGAAGCACAGATCCTAAATAATTAATGTGATTTTAAAATCACAGCACAGTTTACAATCCAAATTAGGTTTTGTAGCATGGGTATAAGTTACAAACAATTTCTTTTTTTTCCTAAAACATATAGGCATCTAAGATCACCAGGTGGCTAAGCACTATACACTGTATAATCTATTGTATCATTTTCAGCTTCCTCAGATTTTAAAGTGGACTGAAACAATAAATTTTAAATTAAAATCTTTTAAAATGTATTCAACTAACAAGAGGATCAATTAAAGGGTTTAAACTCATCTAAATTATGAACAGTTGGTTACAATTTCCAATATTCACAGATATTTAATTTTAAAATTAATAAACACATATACATACACATCATATACACTTAAAGCGTGAGAGAAGAATACAAAAGGAGGGTGTATGAAGTTCCATCTACCTACAAAAAGGGGAGAAATGCTGTGCAATGTTAAAATCTTCAACTAGTTACCATTTTTTAAGTGAAGATTTTAACTTAGTTAATCCTCAGCTTTATAATTTCTTCTGCCTGTTGAACAAAATACTGGCATCACATCATTTTACTTATTAACCTTTCAAAAACCCCAGTCTCCAGGTAAGAAGAGACCTCCTGAACAAAACCAGAAAAATATAGTAGGATGAGGCTGATTTAGAAACTCTTGCAAATACTCTGATTTATTCCTCTGTTAAGCATGCAGATACACTGCCTAAAGCCTTCCCCTTTCAGCCCTGGTCCTCCTATGAAAACATGTAAAGTCAAATATGTGCGGGCTAGTGCAATCAGAAGATAGATTTCCTAAGGGCCATTCTCACCTGCCAGGTACCATGAAGCATTTTCTTAGAGAGAAACTTCTCTGGAGCAAGTAAACAGTAAAAAAAAACAAACAACAAACTGTATATTCCCTGAGGAAATCAACTTGCCTATTAACACTCCCTATTGCTCTAGATATTTTCTGAGGTGTTATTCCAAGCTTTCTGCCCACCCAGTCAGACAGCTTTGCAGTTCTGTGTTTGTGGCACCTGCCTTGGTAAGAATCAAAGTGAATCTGATGGCACACAGCTGAAAATCAAAGCTATACTCAAGGTCCAGGACAGGAAGTCCACTACCAGGGAGCCCTCAGTTTCACCTGAACTCATTAGGCACATTCTTGTGAGAACAAATGGAATGATCTGATATTTAACAGGTCTTTCCAACTTCAGGTCTCTGTTGTCAGACTTGGCCAGGTCACTGAGATCTCATTCAGACTTTGATGAGAATGCAAAAATCACACAAGTTCAGCATTAATAGCACTGAATGCTTAAGTTTTTCCACTGCTGATTTCTGAGATGCAAAGTAGATATCTAAATACGGGTCTGGATACAAATCTCAGGCTGTACCTACAAAACAGCCAAAGAAAGTTATTTCAATTGTAATGCAGGTACAGTGAGCTCAGTTTTAAAACTTGAGAAAATTATATGCAAAGAAGTTATAAAAACCTGGGGTTGTATTAGCTCAGATTTCTCTCCTGTCAGATCTCAAAACTGAAACAGGGTTGTCAACGGAAATGTTAGTAAAATCATCAGCAATGCTCTTTCCTTCCATATTAAACAGAGATATGAAGATTTTGCTTTTCAATACTAGGTGTTGCCTGGCGGATGAGGTATAGGACTGAAACAATTTTTGTTAGTGGTCATAAAAATATCCCACTGCAAAGATGTCAGTTCTAGTGCCCTGGCAAGGCATTACCAAGTTTGGATAATGATGGTATTGTGTTTTTCTGAAACTTTGTCTCCTTCACAGTAGTACTGTGGATTTCCTATCCTACAATGTTGCACACTATCGCTCCATGTCCTTTAATATGTTTTTAGCAGTACCTTCAATTTAATCATGTACCTTCACTTTGATAATGTACAGACTACTGTCAAAAGTGTTTACAGATCTTTTTATCCCAGCATGGGTGTTTTATGAACTGCTGTATCCAGAGTCACCTTCCCACAGCACTAAAACCAATGACAAAAAAAAAAAATCCAGACTTAGATGTTTCCTCTCCTGAGAAGGGGCTGGGGCTGCAGCAATTCATCTCCTTCGAGTCCCTCCCTAAAAGCCTGGGAAATCTGCTCATGAAAATCTAAACAAGGTTGGTACCAGAATTTTCCAAGTGTTTCATGGTCTTACTTGACGATATGTGCTATACACAAGACAATCTGCACCACTGGATGTGGGGTTCAGGATAGATGAGATGTTACAGGCTCCACTTCCTTCATTTTTACCTTTGACAGAAATATCAGTGGGCAGACATTTCTGTTGCTACTTTTAAACAAACTTTTATTGGTATTTTAAAGGACATAGTCTTAAAAAGATATGTGGCATGGGCAATTAGCCTGCGCTGCTGATTTCAGTGCTGCTGCCACCCACAGAGATGCTCTGGCTGTCACTTCGACAGCAGGAATAACTAAGAAGGTTGCACAGCCAAACTTCTTCTGCCAAATCCAAAGCTAACCACAGACTTTGATAAACATTCAGTCAGGATTTTAGTGTTTACGTTGTATTTTCCTTCTGCTGCACTGTTGAGGGATAATTGTGTTTGTATTTGTCCTAATGATGTGATTATACCTTGCATTTGCCCTTTTCATGTGATGTCACAGGAGTTAATGACGTCCCCTCAGGATTAAACAAAGAAGTAAGCAAACCTCAAACAAAGGTAGCTACTTCTGTGGGAATAAATATATTCAAAAAAGATTAGTATAAAAATGCAAAAGGCCATGCATCCCGCTTCCGTGAGTGGAAATAAATGAATTTTATGCAGGTAGGGTCTGGTGAAGAGGACTTTTAACGGTGGAGGGGTTCCGATTTTATATACATATTTAAAAACTAGTTTATGTGTTTATAGAGATAATAAAATAGCACATTTTGCAATACTGAAAATCTGTAATTTTAATAAAATAAAACCACTATCACTAGCTATATTTGCAAATTCTAAAAGTTTATTATGGATCTTCATCTGAAAAAGGACTGTTTAAAAGCTTGGGAATCTTAAAATCAAATCTAGGTATGCACAAAGCTGACTAAATAACACTGGCCTCGTTCTCCTTTTTATTTCCCATATCAAGTGAACCAGGCTCTGTACTTTTACAATACAGGATAACAGGAGTGCCTATTAAAAGGATTTTCATTGCCTGGCCTTCACATCAAGGCAGTACAGCATAACCAAACAGCTTCACCGTTGAGGGTTTGGTTTTTTTTTAAATCAATGGCTATTCTATTTTTTTATGTTTTCAAGTGAACAGAAATTGACCTTCATTGTCTCTTTAGTCAATGCAGCTCAGAATCAAAGAGCAAGTTAATTATAACCATTTAAAACTTAACAGTTGAAGCCTTTTGATGTAATATCGCATTCATTTCTAATTAACTGTACATATGTCTTACCGAGTTATCCAATAACTCTTGAGATCTGTCAGCATAAAACCTTAATAAAAGCACGAACACTTCAGGATGAAGATTAGACAATCCTTATATAAGAATGAACAGAAAGTGACAGGGAACAAGACTGAATATAAGAAGAAATCTTTGCCTGTTTTCCCTAATGTTCCTTAAAACATGGCTGCTCCTGCTGCTGCTGCTGCATAGCGGCTTAGTGTCCTGAGAACCTCAACTGTCAATTTTAGTTTGATAAATAAAAGCAAAATGCAAGTAGTTGTATATTTCAGCTTTTCTGATGATCCATTGTGTAAAGCTTTAATTTGGTCAAGCATAAACATCTTCTGGCTATTTACAGCCCCTGTCCTAGAACCTGCTCTTCAAAATCAGTGAAAACCACCCCAGCAGCTCAGTGAAGTAAGCTGAAGTTAAGGAGACGATGTCCCTTTCCCAGTGGAACTCTTCTCTCTAGTGACCAGATTCACTAGGCACGGAGTCTGAGTTGGGCTGTGGGCTTTGTAATAGGAATCCACCAGTGTGCAATGGTAGTTTGGGATCTTTATTTCATTTCTCTGAAAATGAAGCTACACTGTTTCTTAATTCATCAAGTTTACCATTGTTGTCATTATTATTCTTGACACCTCTACTCCCAAAAATGTCATCTTGAAAAAAGACTTCACAACATGGTGCTAAATATGGTTTTCATTCCATACGGATCTTTAAACAGCAATGATCTAAATAGTAGGGCTCAGAAAAGGATTCCAAGTCACAGTGTGCCTGCCTTCTTCAGAGCTGCTTTTATCACTCAAGTGACAAATTTATTTGGGTTTTTCTTACATGGTGTGGGAAGGATGGGGTGGGTTGATTCTCCACTCTGCTTCTTCACGTCAGCTTTGAACCCTGTATTGTTAGGTAGACAGAAACTGAACCAAGCGATGTCCTGCACAATGTTCAGGCACTGGGCACACCTATCCACAGCTGAGGAATATAAAATGGAGTGTAATCTCTCTGATCACAGTAGTGAAACTCAGTGGATAAAGATTTTTATTGTCGACAGTGGTAACCATAATTCAGGGTAAGAATGACTGTCATGTGGAGGAGTATGGAAACCAGAACCAAATGGCCAGGAACCCTTTGGAAAGAGTGGATGAAGATTTGGGAAAGGATGCTGGAAAGACCAAAACATCAAGATCAGGGAGAGAAACAGCTGCACTGATTTTTCTTAATTATAATTTAAATGTTATTTGGAGGTTACTCTAGAAGAAAAGTTTATAACACAGGCCCCAAGGAAGTTCCAGGACAACTGAAAAAAGAGTTGTAAATCCACATTATTCTGAGAGGTGTAATTTCTTATGGCTTATTGTTACCTTGGGAAGGATGAAAATTAATATGTACTCAATAATTACAGGACTCAGGAAAAGAAGCAAGACTGGTGCAAAAGTAGGCACTATTGGAGAAAATCCATATATTACAATATTTTCATTTATGAAAATGTGACACATCATGAGTCACACTAGTGCACATTCTGCTCTGCCGAACTCCATTGAAATCAGTGAGGAGACAGGAGCAAAGAAACGTCAATCACACTCAAAGTATGTTTCCCAAACTCTTCCACAGGAAGAGACTTGCTTCATTCTATTTACTGATAATCCGTCATACTCAATAGATAGGTGCAGTATTTTGTTTTCACTTAAATGGATTCTTTGCCCCACTGAGAATTTGTAACCAGTAAACCTGTTCCTACCAAGGTCTGGGAAGAATCAGACAGAAAGACTTCTGTTGCATAATTCTGTATCCAGTTAGACTTAAAATAAAAGCATATAATTGACCACAAAAATTAGTTTTGTCCTCATAAAATCTTTCCAAAAAATACTGAAAGGAAATTATGTCACTGAGAATATTTTGTATTCAAATATTTTTGTTTAGCTTCTCATCACAGCCAGCTAGCTGTCATGAAAAAGCTTTCATATTTACAATGTCTCTCAGCATGAATGATCGCAAAATGTTTTGGGTTGTTGGTTTTTGATTTGGGTTTTTTGGTTTTTGTTTTTTTTTAACTGGGAAAATATTCACCACTGAAATGCAGCCCCTTTGATTTGGAAGAAGTCAGGCTGCTGAACAAATGGAATGTGAAAAGGCCATGCAACTATAAAATTAATCAAATTATGGCCAGTGCTCACCATAAAAGTGTGCATTTTATGCACCATTAAAGTGTGGCCAGAACAATTTTAATATCCATACAGTGTTTCTGTTTTGCGGGTCTTCACTGAGTGGAGGTCTGCATTGAAACAAAACTTTAATATAGATTCACCTGGGAAACTAGAAGCTGTTGGCCTGGGGTTCTGAGATACATGAAACCTAGTTTATCAGCCTTTAAGCTCTCACTGCTGTTGCCCTAATAAGATGTAAACTGAACTCGGGATAAATTCCAATGTAATTCTCCAACTCGTACTACCTGTAGGGCAAGAACTTATTATACATTAGCAGCATGCTGGCCATTTCCTCAGTGTAGCTACACTAGGTATCTGGAAAATGAATGGTATCTTTTAGCTTTCATTAGTCTGAGACACTAACAGCTGAATCTGCAGAACTTTTAGATTCTTCCCTGTCTTTCAGCTGTGACAACAGCCAAAATACGAATTCTTCATGTATGAACTATAGCCCTTCAAAGACATATCTATGTTCATTTTGCTCTTGCTTCTAATAGTTCGCTAATGCTTCTAATAAATCTCCACCAGAAATTGGGTAGAAGAGCAGTCACTATTATTTACAATGTCCAGGTTTAGCCCAGCCTACTGAGCTAAAGGACTGGCTATAGACACATCAACTACTTTTGAAATGTGATGGCCAGTTTACCAAGCAACTAAAAGCTCCTTCTAGTAAGTACTACATGAAATCCCATTCAGGGATTCACTACCGAAACCAAGGAACAGTCAGTGGCTTGCGTGATCAGAAACTTTCAGCACAGAAACGAGTTCTACACAAAAATTCAACAGCTGCTGAATATGAAAACCTGAAAGATTGTGATGACAGGACTGAAAAATTGTTGAAAAAAGAGGAAACTTGCATTGGAAAGGAGTTATCTAGTCAGTCATTTATATTAAATGAATGTGAAAACTCCATTTTGTGAAAAAAAAAAAAGAAAATAAATGCCGTGGGATGCTCCTTTAACTCCTGGTCTTTTTAAGCCAGTCAAAGACAAAGCTGGGAACGGAAGCCTGCGGTCCAAACATCTGCTATCACACCCTGCCATATTATTCTTTTCAGAGTGCAATCTGAAGCAACGTAGGTTTTGTCTGTGTTACTTGTCCTAGCAGGTTATTCCAGAGCATCAGGCTCTTGATGGGTGGGAGGTTGGCTTCTCCATTCCCAGATGAGTCTATCTGTGCTCCTCCACAGATTTTGGCACTCATTTTACCCATTTTTCCCCTTCTTGATACTTCTTACTGGTCTGTTGTCTTTATAGGCAATATAAACATCCCCTCTCACCATTTTTCTCATTGAGCAAAGTAATCCTCACTTTTTGCCTGCTGAGTTATTTCTGCTCCCACCTACACCAGCAGGTCAGAGGTGTCATCCCTGAAGAGAACTACAACACTTCAAAACTGAGAGGAAACTCAAGTCTCTGATGGTCCAAAAACTGCATATAGGGTTTTTCAGAACAACCCACAGAGGTACAAAGCATGAAATAGATGCTGTGATCTCCAAGGAGTATGTTAACCAGAAAGCTGTTTCCATGAAAGGGCATAAAAAAACCTGTAATAATACTACAAGTGGTAATGGGTTCAAACTTAAACAGGGGAGATATTTAAGTTGGATAGAAGAAAGAACTGATTTACTTTGAGGGTGGTGAGACACTGGAACAGGTTGCCCAGAGAACCTGTGGCTGCCCCATCCCTGGCAATGCTCAAGGCCAGACTGGATGGGGCTTTGAGCAACCTGGTCTATCAGAAGGTGTCCATGCCCATGGCAGGAGGTTGTGACTAGATGATCTTAAGGCTCCTTCCAATCCAAACCATTCTATGATTTTCTGACACTGCCCTATTTGGGATCGCATTTATCTCACTGAGCTGTACACATTGACATTAGGCCCCTCTATCAAATACAATGTGTACATTCTGTATACATGAAGTACATGGCAAAGTTTTGGTAGTGGAGGCTGCAGATCAGCCTCTATGAGTAAAACAAGCTTCTCTGATCATCTTTCAGAAAGTCGAGCAGAAGCTCAAACATTTCATCTTTACCTTCTTATTTGCATTTGCCTGCAAACAGCCTGGAGAAGAAGGGTTTCTGCCTTCTGCGAAAGAAAACTAATAAGACCCCTAGCAACCAGGATTCACCAAAGTCTCTGTTTTGGGCACTGAATGTTACACACCTAGCAAGGAAGTCTCCTTGCTCAAGTAATAGGACAGAGGTAGAGATCAGAAAACAGAAGAAACTGAAGGTAATATTACTTATTCAAAATTGTAAGCAGAAAATGCCAAGGTTAGCAATACTGTTCCAGAATTACTCCCAATGAAATATCCATCAGATCAAAGACACCACACATCAAAAAGATCTCGTAGATAAGATGAGAAAAAGCAAAGCGTGCAATCCTCAGAATGAGAGAGGAAGATAAGGGGGAGGAGGAACAGCCTTGAAATTATGTTCATACATGTTTGATGTTTTCAAATACGCTTGGCCTGATAGAGTTGCTTCTACAATGCCAGCAAAGTAGGTTTCTGCAGTATGCCAGCAGTTACTCCTGAGAACTCCTGGAGGAAGGGGAGTCATTAAAGGCCTAGAAAATAGAAAATAGTGCCTATCTTTAAAAAGGAAATAAAGGTTTGAGTCAACATAACCTCAGTTCTGCTTCAGAAAACAAAATTTTATAGTAACTAAGCAGAAAAATAACCTAAGCAGATAGTAACCCAGCAGAAAAGGAGAAGAGTGGGAGTTTGTCTAGAACACATTGTTTCAAATCATTCTAGTTTCCTTCTAGGCCAATATAATAACTGACTTTAGCAAAGCTTCTGTTTCCTACTTGTTCCTACAAAACATATTCTAGGTGAAACATCCACAGGATGGAAGAGCATTGGTAGATAACCATACCTGCAGTGTATGGTTATCTAATGGTGTGGCATCAAGTGACTGGAAAGATGGAGCAACTAAAGCTCTGTAAGGGTCTTCCTTGGATGCAGTATGTTAAGTATTTAAATTAAACACCTGAATGAAACAACATAGAGTATACTTAATACAAATACCGGTGACAAAAACTGCGAGGGATTGCAACCATTTTAGATGACAAAATAACAATTTTAAATCATCTTGTTCAGGTAAGTAAAACGTTATTCAGGTATGAAAAAGGCAAAAAAGTAATTTTTTGGAAACGGAATGGAAAGCTGGGTAAACTGCAGTTCTACTGAAATTGACTGGAAGGTTATAAAGAATTAGAAGCTAAACACGAGTTAACAACATCATGCTGTTGCCATAATAAATCTTTAAAAAGGCAAACAACACACTAGACTTCTAACTAGGATTACAGATTGCAAGATTTATAAAGGGATCCTTCTGTTTTGTCCAACAACAAGAGCTCTCACCCATAATTCAAGGAAGATGCAGAACCAGACAAGTGTGGAGCAGAGCAACAAGAACAATGAGGGCTAGTAAACACCCTTGGCTAGGGAAGATGGACAAAATTAGTAGAATAACTGAAAAAGAAACATAGTAAATCTTTCAAAACCAGTATAAACTGAAATAAACAGGAAAGGATTAGCTTATTCTGTTACTTTAGATGCCCTAATGTGTCCCACTTGGCTTCAGCTGTCTGTCCAGGACAGAATCCTGTAGGACTTGTTCCACATGGGCCAAGCCTCAAGACATGTCATAGGGCATTGAAAATGTCTTTAGGCACCTTTGACAACAATCTCTCCTATGTGAGAGAAGATGACTGGCACATACATTATGCTGTGGGCAACATACCTTAAGGCCAAGTTAACAGCAGGCAGCGTGCCTTCTCCCTATGCTCCACTCTGTGAATGACTCATTTCATCCAGAAGTCTTATGTCTTAAACAAACCAGGCAATTACACTGCAGAATCATTTACTTGCCTCCATTCTCCACAAGGGGAGAGTGACTGAGGCAGATGTAGATGTGTGCACCATAAATATCTACAGTTACATGTGATTAATTTCCCCCCATTGTACAAATATTAACTCCCAGATCATCCAATATTTTCACTCCATCACAAGTAATGGTCTTGATGCAAACAATACCAACTGAAATTCTATGACCTGTGCTAAAAAGGTCAGATCGTAAATCCCGTTTATTTTTTTTGAAACCACTCTGTATGAGCAACCCCTACCCTACTCTACAGTGTTCCACTGAACTTCTTGAACTCTGATAAGAATCACCATTAGATACTACAGAGGTCACAAATCATGAAAATAGCATGCCTGCTCTTAAGGTAATACAATTTCTCAAAATAAAAGAACAGGAAAATTTAGCTGTTATTCATTCAACAGAGAAGTCAACAATTGCACCATAATATGATTATGCTTGGTATTTTATCTCTATATTGTGTTTTAAGCCTCATTGTCAAATGCTTCCAAGAAGATCAAATGAAGTTCATATTTTAGCCTCAGTAAAAGGCCAAATGCTTTCCATCTCTGAAAATGGACAAATTCATCCACAGTAATTGGCCATCCACCTATACAGAAATAATCCCAAGTATTCCCAATTGGTTTCTTTTAGTTTCATCTTCATTTTGAAGGAGGGAAGAAAATACCAAAAAGAAAACAAACTATTGTTTTTCTGCAGAAATGTGTTTTCAGCTTTCCTATCTCCCCTATTTATTCTGTGTCATTGTATAAATGAAAGTATGGTGAGCCCACTGCTGTTACTTTTTTGTCATCTTCTGGCAATTCAAGGAAATAACACCCAGTACATCTCACAAATGCAACTTCTTCAAAGTTCTCAAAGTAGCCTATATAAGAATAAATTTTCTGCTACCCTGATTAGCTTAAATAAGACTTTGTTAATGAATAATTGCCTTTATTTTCCTGAAACATTCACTGTCCTTTAGCACACTGCAAAGCGTCTCTAGAACAGACTGCACTACAGACATGTCCTGGGTATACATCTGTAAGCTATCAACTGGCTTGGCTCTTTGATTCCTCGAGGAGTCTTTGCTGGACTTACTTATGAAGAAAATATATTACTATTGAGCTTCTAGTGTCAGTTTCTGACATGTTAAATGGTGAAGTTTACAATACTTTCGATGATCCTTGTAGCATAAATAGAAGCAAAGGATACAAGCAAAGAAATTAAGTGAAACTGAATGGTTTATGCATGTAAACCTGACCAAATGTGCCCTAAAAAAACTCAGGGTCTTCTAGATCTTCAGAGCCTAACTTGGATTTTGCACTTGCACTCTCTACGTGAGCTCCTTCAGCACCACCATATAGGAAGTGTGATATTCTGAGATAACTTGTGTCTAACTCAGAAAGCAGCTGAAAAGTTGACATTCACACTAGTGTTTACAAAGCTGACATCATATAATGGAAGAAACCATGTACAAGTAACTGTGCACACTAGTTTCTGTCCTTCACTTAAATCTCTTGGATACCTGCAGATCTGAGGACACCACTAACTGCGGAGGAGGGACTGGGGCGAGTATAAAGGGGTTGCAATACTCTGGTTGCACAAAATGCAGAGTAAAACTTTGTAATAAGCAATGGTAACTGAAACAAAACTGAGTTCACTCACATGGATTCTCTCACACTCACATGTTCATGTCCAGGTAGCCTGGCCAGGATCACTTCAGTGATAAGGACGACAAGGGACACTGTCTAGTGACCACATCAACTGTCTTCTTATGCTAGTAATCGTGTGCTGGTTTTCTGCTGTGCCTTTTGTACCCATTAGGACTTGAAAGGAATGGTGATATTTTGCCTTTTCCATCCTGTAACACCTCTGTAAGTCATCAGGCAAAACTGCTGATTTCCTCATTACTCTTTGGACTTTGTTTCCATAGGTAGCCTGTCCTTTATCTTAGCTTGTCCTTCATTTTCCTTATCTGGATGTCTTCAGAAGCTGGAAGGAAATGTGCTCTGTCCTTTACCAGCTGCTAATATGGATGTCATCCACACATGCCATTCTCTTATCCTTCTTCTTGTTTGTTTGGGTTTTTAAATTAATTTTTCTGGTGCTTTAATTTCTAGAAACTCTTATTCATGTCAGTCTTAACATTTCTATTATGAATCTCTACATTTTAATACTCAAAACCAGCAGGGAAAGGCAAGATAAATAATCTTATTACTCCTTTCTCTGTTTATCCATGAAACAGCAGGCTACATGCCTTTCCTCACCTGAATGCATAATTCATAGAGCACACTGTAGTGCAAAAACAAATAAAACCAAAATGAATGAGAGTTAAAATTCAGTCCCATTTCATATATTGAAATTCTTTTGACACACTAAGTGTCAAAATGTGATAATTCTGAAATTTTCATCACAATCACTAATCAAACAGCAATACAAAATCTGGAATAAAGGAAAGCAATGTAAATAATAAAATGTCATGAACATTGATCACTGTGTTTTTATAAAAGGCACTGCCACTCAATCATCATGACTGTAACAAAACTATGTTTAATACAATCACAACCACTTGCCTGATATACCAAAACAGCTTAAGGCAAGCATACACCCCCAACAAATTCAGGATACTTTGGCTAATTTTAGTTCTTTTGACACTGCCACAGAGAATGTAATGAGCAATGAGCACAGAGTATTGAAAGATGTTTTCTTCTCCCTCTGGCTGTAATTTGCAGCACCTCACAATTGCCCAAGTGCATTATGAGTGTCCTTACTCCTGTGTATCAGAGCAATAGCCATTTTCAAAGGCAACAGAGTAACAATGGACAAATGGTCTAGTATGAACTAAAAAAATCCTAAAAGGCTTTTGCCGTGTCCTCCACTGATCCTTTTGGAAAGGAGCTTTTGTGTTGCCCCTATGGCCTAGTTACAGTGCAATATACCATTTTAAGTATCTAGAAATTTTCAGAGATTCGCAGTCTGTCATTTAAAGGAAAGAATGATGTTTTTCAAAGCTATTTTTCAAGCAGTGACATATTTGAGATAATTATACCATCTACTTTACAAGTTTTCAAAACAGACCATATAGTCAGTGCTCTTCCTCCTGTCTATTAAAATGCTAGGACAGGACTAGAGAAAGTGCTACTTGGAGCAGTGGAGGGAGAAGAGCTGGTATTCTGGGAAAGTAAGGGGAAAAGTCTTCTGGATTAGGGTGTCCTTTATAATAAAAAAAAGGCTACTGGGGAGCCTTGTTGGAAGTGTTTATATCCCAGCAGAGAGGAGAAGGGGTATTGTTATGAGGGAGAGGAACCTACCTCCTCTCAGGGTGAAGGAGAAAAATGAAGTCCCAGCAAGCCCAGTACCACTGTAAGCTGCTGTCTCCATTATAGTCTGAAGCCTGAAGAAAACATGATCTAACTGCCCAAAAAGCCTCAAAGATCCCAGTCCAGCACCCAGCAACACGATGTACATTGTAATATGTGCTGCAGCTCTATACTTTTCTTGCCCACTACTGTAGAAGATTCAGGTACTGTCCATAATTTTTTGCACCCATATGTACCAAGAGTGCACTGATGTAAGGCCTACCAGTTACTTTTTGTAGAATATTATACGAAAAAAAGTCTAGAGAAAATACAAGCATTAAGAAACTTTAAAAAAAAAACCACCAACAACAAAAAACAACAAAACAAAAACAACAAAAACAAACAAAACAAAAAAAAAAAATCAAAAAACTGAGGCATAAACCCGTAGAATCAGAACATCAGTATGTAAGTTTCAGATGTTATCTAAAATTTAAATCTTATCTAAAACTTCCCCAAACGGTGAAACTCAAAGTGGGAACAGATATGTGGTCTTCAAAAGCACATTATTTGTAAGCCTTTATTCCTCGCATTCATGAGTATCTCTGGTTACTTGAAATGACAGCCGGCATTCACATGGAAGGAAGGAGTTTCTTTTTCCACTATTACCTCATTGTATGTACAAAAACGTTGTTTGGAGATATGATGTGATTTGACATGAAGTAAAGCAATGGTAAAAAGAATGTTTAAAGATTTCTTTCAGCTTGGGTGATTCCTGTCAGCTTACGAAACCACAACAGAGCAAAATGTTTTGTGAATAATTAGCAGGTTAATTACCCATAAGCAATGAGTAATTTGTATTACCTATGGGGTTAGCTCACCATGCTAAGACCCATGCTGATTGCACATGGCCACATCGCCTTACAAATTAAACAATCAGCCCTACGAGGTACTGTCTGTCCTCAAGTCCTATTGTTGTTCCAACAGTGAACAACATCTAATCCAAAAGAGATTCCCAAGGGATGACAAATGCATGGATTTCAGACTGGATAACCTAGGACAATGAACTCCAGAAAATAAAGAGTCCAGAAATGCAAAGAAAGAGATAAATTTAAGTAACTGAGCCCCGCCAAAGCTCTGTTCTGGTTATAGTAATTTTCCTTTGTTGTCTGTTCAGTATTCATAAAATAACAGGAATCATCTGTTGTCAGAGGAGCTAGGACAAACATCACTGCAGGAGCAGCCACTGCTCCTGGCCATACACATGCCTGCATGCCTTGTGTGCACTCACCTCATCCCGGGACTCACTTTGCCTAAAAGCACATTCCCAGAGTTTCCCCTCAGCTCTGTTTAGTACGTGCCTGTGGTTTTCAGTCATGCAAAGACTTCCACATACAATTTGTAGTTCAGCAGGGTTGGCTAGCCCTTATTAAACAGACCCTTCTCATTAGATTCAGAGAAATTAGTGGAGTTTTACTATATTGACCACAGTGAAATCAAAATTTCCTCTGACATCACTGTACTCCCAAGTCCCAGTCGAATCCACAAGGTCATTTGGTACTGGCCCTGACAGAAAACAGATGTAGCACAGCACTGCAGGGAGTTGCATGCCAGGAAGGGAGCTGGTTCACTGCCAGTCCCTCCTGCACTCACCCAGGCAGAGCACAGACAACAAAGTGCCTCCTGGGGTGCTAGAATGTGGCAAGTTTAAGGCACATCCCTACCACCCAGCCACCACCCCTCTCACCAGGCTGTACAGCTCACCAATGAATGCAACTCATAAACGAGCTACTGCCTCAAACACGTTTCCTTTTAATTTAATAAAGCATTGAGGCAAACTACAGAACTTCAGACTTGGCCTCAAACGGAAACTGCAGTGCTAATAAGAAAATTATCAGGCAGCAATAATGACTCAGAAGTGAGTTCCCATTTTTTGGTCTCCAAAAGCTCTTAGGTAAGCATCAGAATGCCAAGCAACCTAGGCTGCCAAGGCAAGTATGTGTGAATGAGGCAAGAGGAAGAAAAAGTATCCTGAACTATGCTACTTTACACTATAGTCCAAAGGAAACATGGCTGGATGAATCATCATCTTTTATTTAATATCAAAGAACAGATACTGTAGGCATAAAATAATGCCAGCTCCTTCAATTTTCTGCAAACTGTGCACAAATCTATTCCAGTAGAAAGCTCTGTTTTGCTTTCTCACCAAAATACTTTAAAGGCTTACAAGGGCTTGCTTTCCCAAAGGCCTGAGAACTGTTGGAAGTGACTTTAGTACTACAGATCCTACAACATGAGAATTACTGTATGCTACATATAGGAAAGATAAAAATTGCTATCTGTAATATAGTATAAATATAAGCTCAGTCATTAGATTACTGCTTGTGTAAGATGGTGCTCCAAATAGTAAGCAAACTAATATCCAACGTGTCTCAATTATTTGATTCAATATTTGCTTAAAAATGGGGTTTTAAACTCAATTTTTAAAATTAGTAGCTTCTCTGGCTTCAAACAAGACCTTTAAATGTTATTTAAGCATAGATTTATGGGCAACTCGTTTACCAGAAATTAATGTGTAGATTCTTCTTAGTTGCAAATCATTAATATGTGGCCTGTTGAAAAGATGCACCTCCTTCTACTCAAAAGCTGTGCACAGAATATTTTCAATGGTATTTGAAACGTTTCTGAAAACTGCGATTTTGGCCACTGGAATAACGTTAGCACCACCTAGGGGCACAAGTTAAAACCACGCTCACATTTTACCCAGAAGGATTTTAATCTGAACATGTAAATATGTTTTATCTCTTGGAACGTCCCTCTGGCCTATGGTTTTGAGGGCTATATCTGATACAAAATTATACTCCAACGTCTTCATTCAAGGAGCTAGGACAAACCTTTCTGAAGGAGCAGCTGCTGCTCCTGACCATACACATGCCTGCATTCCTCATATGCACCCACACCATTCTAGGACTCCCAGAGAAATTTCTCACTTTTCCAAGAGACACATTCCTAGAGCTTCCCCTCAGCACTCATAGTACATGTCTGTGGTTTTCAGTCATGCAAAGACATCCTATCACTCCATTTTTCAAAACTACCTGATTTTTCTAGTATGTTTTCTAATTTTCTAGTGCAGTATTACCACTCTTCATCAAAAAGTTTCCAAACTTATTTTGTCAGAAATGTCATTAATAGATGACTAAGAGGTTTTCATTTTCACCTCTGACTAGTTCCCGACCTTTCTAAAAATGTACCCTTTTGAAGACTTGTCTGTTTCTTGCTATATTTTATTTCAACGGAATAAATTCGGTTATTATATCCAGCTTTTCTATGGTATTCTAACTGCTTTCTAAAAGCTTGTTTAGTAAAATACACTGTTTTCCTCAGACCAGAGACCCTTTGATGAAGTCTGGTAACTTTCACTAGGACTTTCGACTGTGTCTCACTGTTAATAATATAATTTTGCTCTCCAGCCTATACTGGGAAGTGGAATACAGCCATCATGACTAAGCACTGCATTGAGTTTATCTTTCTAATAATACTGGATACTCAAGACACCCCTAAACAAATGAGAGTCATTGAGTTTATCTTTCTAATAATACTGGGTACTCAAGACACCCCTAAACAAATGAGAATCAAAGGTTTTAGCAGATACTCAACATGATACAATTGACACTCCTGCAGTATTTTTTTACAAGAGAATCTGAACCTACCCAGTTCTTTTCCTTTGAACTTTGCCACCACTTCAGTACACCATAGTGTCTCACTATTATGCATGCTTTACTTCTTTCTTCCTTGAACAGTGAAACATTTTTGTGTCATCATGTCATTCTGTGTCACAACTTAAGATTTTACTATTGCTGTTCCACTATTTGATTTCTTTGATACACAGGTTTGTATCTTACTGTGATTATTTCTAGTCATTTGCATTAGTATGAAACCCATCAGTTCCTTCATTACATGTATCATCTGACTGCTATCAGTGTAATTTCCTGTCTCCTTACTACCTTACTCTAACAGATGCAAGCAGTTTGACTCTACAGTGTACCCTTTTTGATACTGGAATGCTTCACACAGTCACACAAGACTTGCATGCAGCCCCTGTCCCTGCTACATTTTCTTGATCTGCTAACATTTTCTTGAGCTGACTTAAGCAGGAAAACACATCAGTTAAATATTTCTTCCAGGCTCCAGGAAATACGTATTTTATTTAATAATAACATGAATGTGACAGCAGTATTCTTGACAGCAGTATTCTTGATCCTGAAAAATTAATCCACAGAAGCACAGAGGTCATGCAGTGCAATCACTCTCCTCGCTTCACTATCACCATGGACACATCCACCAGCTGTGCTCTGCAAGAACAGAACACGGTGCATCCTCATTTCCAGATAAAGCCTAAGGATCAAAACTCCTAGCTGCTGTATGCAGGTCCCATTTTCTGCCATATGAAAGCATTTAAATTCAGGTAAATGGTGACACTGACAGCCTTTATGCTCAACCAGCAGAGAATGTGTTGTGCTAGTTGTCCTCCAGGATTTTCCTTCACGGTTTTTTTACCCCTAAGGAATCACAGCCTGACACTGAGGCAGTACCAGCCACACACACACGGGCCAACAGAAAAGGGGTAAATGACAGCCATGATGGAAGCCACCTGACACAGGAGGCATACAAAAAGTTCACAGCAACAAATAAATGCTCAGCTAAAGGGAAGGAATACCAAGGGCTTCTTTAAATGCGAAACTAACGAAACCGCAGCAACTACATGCAAACTACGAGCAGGCGGCGATAGGCAAACCCCCATTAAGGCACACGGAATAAGTGAGGCCATCTTGATTAAGGGTAACACCTTCCCATTCCCGGCAATAAAGGAGGCGGCCGGTCCACACGGGACTTCCGCCCTGGACCAACGTGTCTGCCCGCTTCCGTTTCTCTCCTTGCGTGGAGTAGGAATGGCTGTCACTGAGCTGTCGGCGCTTCACTGTGCCGTTCACTGCCGTGAGTGCCGCGGGCGGGGAGCCCGGCCTTTGGTGGTGGGTGTGCGCTCCCGTGAGGTGAGGGGAGCTCGGCCCGGCTGCGCCTCCCCGCCGCGTCCTGGCTGCCACCGCTCAGAGAGGGAGATCTGAAGCTTCGGCCTTTCCCTAGCTTAATCCTGCCCCGGGTTAGGCTGCTATTTATGCTGGCCTGTGGGAAGTTAGTAACTTTTAGGGATGCGGGGTGCCTCAGCCAGGTGAGAGTTTGAAGTTTTCTGTAGAGACTGTGTTTGCCTCAGCTGAGCAGCAGCGTGCTGCAGCCTTGATGTTTGCGACAAAGTCTTCCTCTGCCTTGTGTCTGGATGGCTCATGGCTGCCATAAGAGTGGTCCTAGGTGATGCCTGGCTGAGTTGGTACGGGTGGTGGAGTTTCCCCGTGGTTTAGGTATGTATGCAGGAGGGCATGGCACGGCACTAATCCTTACCAGCCTGCTGTGGGCACTAGGATGTGTCTTTCCAAATCAAAAGCAAGCTACTGTTGAAAGAAGGGCTGTGCAAGAATACTGCAGTATTTAAAAACATCTGTCTTCAGGTAACACTGGATTCTGTAAGATCCTGTGTCTCACAATTAATTAACGCTTAAAGGCATCAGAGATTAGTTATAACTGTCCCTAGCAATGACATGGTCATTCTGCCTGAGGCTCACAAAAACAACCTTTGAAAGATGTATGCCATCTTTTCTTGCCAGTTTTATTCTGCTCTTGAAAGAGCATTAAAAGAAAGAGATTACATTCATGAACATGAAAGCAAGACAACTTTTTCTTGAGGGTGCTGTTTCCCTTTAGCTGAAATATCAGTTTAATAATGCCACACTGAGGATGTTTTTTGTTTGTTGGGGTGTGGTGTTGTTTTTTTTTTTAATAAAATACTGTTTTCAAATGCCTTAAGTAGCAAAGGGCTCTGTGTTTTTTTGCGTGATTTCTGTAGGCAAAATGATGGAAGTGAGGCACTTTGGTTGGTTGTGGGGAGTTTGTTGGTTTCAGCTGTGCCTTGACAAATCAACTATAATCTAGACGTAAGTTTAAGAACTAGGGGCGAAATGTAGCAAACTGGTACTCATTTTAATACAGATCTTTGTGTCTTTCTCAATCTGTTGGGGTTTTGGGTGGTGGTTGGTTTTGGGGGTTAATTTTTGGTTGGTTGGTTATTTTGTGTTGGTTTTTTGTTTTGGTTGGGAGGGGGATGTTTGGTTTTTTGTATTGGGGGGTGGGGTTGGGTTTGGGTTTGTTTTTCAGAACTTCCTTAGGGTCAACAGTATTCACAGCTTTTGTGGCTGATCGCTTCTACTGGCAGTCATGGGCAGCAGCTGATCTTTAAAGGTCCTATGCCTCTGTGAAGTCTATGCAGTATGTGTGTGCCTTCACTCCTGTGATACCTGAAAAGGGATAGGATCCCCCAAATTTTCCACAGTTTAGTACCCTCATGGAAGAGAAAGTCACAGGTTATTTATAATACCCACAGAAGGAATTCAGCAGCTCACTGCATCAAAAGGTTAGTAGTCAGTTAGGTGGTCCCCGAAGCATGTGGGTCAGAGTGCTTCCAGTCAGATGCAGCACATCTTGTTTGTAATCCAGGTGGACAGGTAAGAGAAACCAGGGGAAGGAATTGTGGAAAAGTAAATGGGACAGAGGAAGAGTGGAAATGTGCAGAGATGTGCCGTGTTGGAAGGCTCATCAAGAAAAGCAAAGCATGGATGCTGTTTGATCTGTTAAATGTGGGGGTTAGCTCACTTGAGTTACGATGAAGAGGCTTTGTATGCTTGTGAGGCACAGTTCTTTTTGCAGCATGTACGATTCAGTGTACCAGAAGGGACAGCCTCAGCTGAGGGTCCCCTTGGGAAGGACTGTAGCCATCAAGAGAGGATGTTGGAATTCTGTTTACATATAGCCTTTGACTTACAGATTTGCATTTTGTTTAGGCTGTTGAGTGAAAAACTTGACAGTTGTGGCTGAAAATAACTTTTTACTCCATGCCTGGCAAGAATGTCACAATTCTGATTCCAGAAACCATATCATTTGATGGCAGAAGAATTGTGTAAGTTTTAATAACACTAACAGTTTTTCATTAAAATAAGTGAATTAAGGAATTTAAATTCTGAAAAATTTACAAAAAAAAAAAAATTGTCACTCATTACTAAAATACTGGAGTTGTGGAATCCTGAGTCAGTAAAAGCTTTTCAGCTTTTTAAATGTTAACTTTGTGGCTTATTCTGTAAATGAAATATATTTGAGCCCCTCCATTCTTCTTTTAAATAAGATGTCTGCTACAAGTTAGTGGTGTTTATAAGCTCTTGTCTGATGTGGTGCTGAAGTAGTTTCAGTGCAGCATGTAAATATGCAGCTAATATGACAAGTATATAACTTTATGATCTGTAACAGACCCACTGGATAAATGTGAATCCTCTTTTAAAAGAGAGATGGTGAAGTTGCCTAGTGTGTCATTCTTGTACTGACAACTCTCTGAATCTTTATTCTGTCACTCCTTTCTCTTTTATAAGGGTATTTTTTCTTTATTTGTAGTTTTATGGTTGTGATGGTGGTGGTGTGGTTTGGTTTTTGGTGGTTGTTGTTTGGGTTTTTTTGCTTGTTTTTTTTAGAACAGCATCTCCCAAATGAGCTTCAGAACCCAGAGTTTTTACTTTCCTATCGCTTTCCTATTTGTGATGACAGGATCAGTTAAAACTTTACCTCTTAACTTCTCAAGAACCTGCTTAGCTCCTCTTAGGGACACAACCAACCCCTGAGAGCAGTCTGACCTGCAGCCAGTTGTTAATGAGTTGAGAAGGAGGCAGGTGAGTTGCAAGTAAAGTGGCTTGATGTATATATGTACAGGGTCTGCCAGCTGTGCAGGGAAGCAGGTCAGGGAGCTGATCCAGGTCCGCTGTCACTCTTTGGCTGGGATATCTTTTTTGAGGTAAATACTCTGCTGTGAGAATATACTTTAAAAGGCAAAATAATAAAAAAGGTTAGTGATGGTAATATTTCTGTGAAGGCTTGATGATAAAACTGCGTTGCAAAATGAAGATTATTTGTACTGAATTTTGTACAAAAGCCTTACCTGATATGCTTACTGACTTGGTTTATTCTGAAAGTACATTAATCATTACTCTTGGCTATGTTACTAAGTTTAAAAAACAGATCTTCAATTTTATGCACTCTTTATATATGTGACAGTTACTAGAACAGTTTAACAGGAGCCCTAGTATTCTCTGACTCCCTTACATGGGAGGGAACGTAGCCAAAGCACTCAGGGCTTCTAGACTATCATTCTTAATTGGAGTGCTAAATCAAAGTGGAAGGAATCATCTAAAATTTGAGTATAATGTCAAGAAGACTGAAAGCACAGCCTAGTAATTTTAACCTCTACGTTGAAAAGGTGAGAATTAGTTTGCCTTTGTCTTAAGAAATTATGACCTGCCCCAAGAGAAATTTTTCATGGGGAAGGGATGCCTTAATGTCTTTGTAACTGTTAGCCAAAGGACAGGAATTAATATTGACTGCAATTGCACTGAAAGGCTATTGTATTGAATAGTGATTCATATGGGTTTTTTTTCACTAAGCTAAAATGTACAAGCCTAAACCTGGTCTTGTGATTCAAAAGGCAGAAAATAGAGAATGTTTATTAAAATGTGTCTCAGAGGCCCAAGTTGCTGGATTAGCAGTGTACCATTCTGGGCTTTTGTAGTACTAGCTCAGCAATTTCACAGGCAGGAAGAGCAACATCTTGTTTGGAAAGCTGTGTGAAGCTTTCTGACAAGTGCAGACCAAGAATGAAAATACGTAATTAGCTCAGTTTTGTAAATTACTTAGCATTATTTAACATTGGTGTTTCAAATAATTTATATTAATGAGAAGTTACTAAAAAGCTGTCCTACTTTGTCTTCCATACATGCTGGCCTTCACTTAGCTATTCCTCTGCTTCTTGATGGTCCTCTGAATTAGGGTTTGTTTTTTTTTTTCTGTCCAAAGATTAAGCGCATGCATGCTGAAATCTGGGATTTTGGAATTTGTAAAAGTCTGTCCCCATAGCCATAAAAACAGATTGGGTTGTCTCAGTTGTATGTCTACCAGATTTGCTGTCCTTATATAATGTCTGCTTGATTGTCTTGTCCAATGCAGTATCTTGGAGCATAGCTGCAGGGTATAATTAGAAGCAAAGGCAAGATTAATCTTTTTAGCTTCAAAGCCCAGTAATTAAAGCATGCATAAGCTTGGTTTGAATAGTACTTGCTCTGGTTTTAAGGCTTCAGTTTTGAACCTGCTAATCAGATGATTGTTCCTCTTATTTTTCTGCAGAAAAATACAGTGCTTCCTAACTTACAGTAGACCATCCTTTCTGTCTAATTTAATCATACATTATAGGTTGCTTTGCATCTAAGCTCTGTCCTGTCAATTCTCGGAATTTATTTTTGTTTTGTATCCTGATGTCATTTTATGATAATTCGTGTAATTCGTGAGAGTTTCCTTCCACTTTAGTTTTCCTAGCTAGTTTCTCTTTGCTGGTTGGAGTGAAATTTAGAAGCATCTCATAAATATGTAAACTGCAAGTCAACCCAGTAAGACTGTTTGACTAACTATAGATACATTCCAAGAGCCTGCTGTGATTCTGTTTTCTGAATAATCAATCTGTCACATCCTAGTGGGGAAAAAAAAAACCAAAACAAACCAGCAATCCTGTTCCAAATATTGTGACAAGTTTCATAAATATTTTTACTTATCCTGAGAGCAGTAAAGCTTTAGTCTTTGGGTGTGGTTTTTTGCACCCAACTATTTCTGTTCTTTATTCTTACATTCATTTTAGCTTAACGTGAAAAAATAATCTTACGTGTAGTAATTCAGTGGCAGCCATCAGAAACAGCTATAAAAAGTTCGAGATAAACTGAAAACATATTTTGTTCTTACTGAAAGTTAAAGATTTTGGGGGAGGAAAAAGAATGCATGTGTTTACATTAGCTAATGTAAGCTCTTCTGATTTTGGCAGAGCACAATTGTCATATATTCTTCTTTCAGATCCTTTGATAGCTTTCTCCTCTTACTGTTTTCTGCCCCAAAATAATATTGTGTAAGTTTTCTTTGCTGTGAATGCTGTTCTTTTCAGTTCTAAGTTTGGTGTTTTTTTCAGCTGGGGGAGGGACATGTAGGGGAGTTGTTATCTTACAAGAATTGTGTTATTTAGCCTTATGCTGAGGAGCTTTTATGTATTGGATAGACTTTGTGGGTTTTAGTGGTTTCTCAGTGGATATCGAGATGCTTAGTGCAGTTTACTTGAGCTATCTGGGCAATATCAACTTACAGAAGGTAAGAAGAATATATCCCAGAGGTTTCTTGAGGGCCTGCTTTCGTGGGTACAGGGTGGGTGGTATTTTCACTCTGGGGTTTTGTCCAAATTCAGAAATCTCATTTACCATTTAAACTCTGTAAGAGTATTTATAAAAGACCTTCAAATTACAAAAGGAGAAGAATTTGTTCCCTCGTATCTCCACCTTCCAGTTCCATTTTTGGGGAAAAACTTCAGTCTGTTTGTGGTTTTGGTTAGTTGGGGGGGGGGGGGTTGTTTTGGTTTTTTTTCGGGTGTTTGGGCTTTTTTTCCACTGAAGGTCATAACAACTTCGGTCACATCCATGTCTGGTTTTGGCAGCTGAACTTACTGTTGTCCTTACTAATGCAAGTACTAAGTGTTTTGTTTTGCCTTTTTTTTGGACACAGAGATGCCGCTTAAGTTTTGTGTTTGTTGTTCATTTTCAGTTGCTTTCATGAAATTCTGCAGTATGAGTTGGGCTTTACTGAGCAAGAACTATATGGTTCTGGTAAGCACCAGCATCCTTTCTGCAAAAAGGACAGGAAAAGTTGCTGTGACAGATATAAAGGAAAGTAACTCCAATTTATAGTTCTAGGTAATAATATCACGAGTTTGTTAATCTGTTTTAAATATAATACTTATTCGTATGATATCTTTCAGGTAACAAGATACAGATGCATTCTACTCTTGGACTCTTGGTTAGTAATATTTGCTTTGTAAGGTATGAAAGGCCTTAATCCAATGTTGCTGGAGAGCATCAATTAGTATTGATACTATTAAGTTATCCTGGCTGCAGATAGTATGACTACAACTTCTGTAGTCTTCAGTTATTCACACAGTGGTACAAGAAAACTTTTCATCGTGAGAAATCTAATACATGTTCTTCAGCTAAAAATGTCAAAAGACTCAAAGGCACAATCTGTATTGGCCCAGATGGCACAATTGTGTATGTTCCCGAAATGCTGGCAATTAAATGCTTAAACCATGACACCTGCAAATCTAACATCTGTATCTAAAGAGCTGTATACATAGCACTCATTTTGGAATTGAAATAACCCATTTCAGTTAATGTGAACACTGGAAGTGTGCAAGCTTGCAGTTCTGGTTCTTCAAACTCATTTTCCTTCTCCTATTCTGTCACCTGACCCAAGGGGACAGAGGAGTTTTTTAGGTATCCTGAACAGAATTATGATGATGCTAAACTGTAGTTACAACTAAAGCTTTATTTTCTTAACAGCATATTATGATAAGTATAGCACAGAATTTACAGTTAGAATGGCACAGGATTTCTATAAGCAAAATCAGTGTAGTACAGTTTGTAAGTAGTGTAATACAGCATTTACAGTACAACTTAAGGTTTCTAATCGCCCGAGTCCTCTGCAGGTCACGTCAAATCTTAATGCATGGTTTGCTGTATCAATGTAACAATCAGAATCTACACTCAGTCAAAGAATAGGAGTCGCTTCCTCATTCCTGGGAGGAAAAAGCCAACAGTGGAGGTGTCCCTCGTCACTGGGGCAGGGTCATAGGTCTCAGTGACCAGCAGCAGTTTGGGTCCACGCTCCCCACTTGGAACCTGGTTGATTTTGCAGACAGTGCTCTGGGGGCTGTTGTGTGATGGGCTGTCAACAGCACCTGGCTGGCTGTGTGCCTGGGACCTTCAAGGCCAGCAAGAAAGGGAGTAATTGGTCTGGTGCCCAGGAGCCTTGAGGAGAGCAGGGAGGGGAAGAAGAAATCTGTGCGGTTTGTCTGCTTGGTTCACAGGACCTTCAGGGCTTGATAACAAGGGGAAAGGGAACAAATACATGACCTGTTTGGTCACAGAGAATGGCTGCTTGCCTTATGAAATGATGTTAGCTATACTAACAGCATTACCAGGAGCTGTGAGCCGGGGGTACCGGTCACATCTACATGCTTCTTTACTTTTCATCAACCTTTTGCGAATGTGAGGCGCTAAACAAAACTTCTTAAGCAGTCTTTTTATATCTTTCTCACTGCTTTTATTCAGTGTTCTACTTGGTTTAGGAACCTTTACCTTGTATTGAAATAGATAAACGTCATCCACAGGAGATCAGTGAAGTGTTAGTGTTTGTTCATCAGGTTGAGGGAAAACAGGCTTAATGGATTCCACTCTTTAATCATTAAAACAATGTGTTGGATCTGTCTAAAGCTGATACGTATCCAGGCTGTGAGCATGTGCATTCTTTCTTGGTTTATGGAAGGGAGGGTTTTTTTCTCTTCTGTATGACCATCCTCAACAGTCAAAAAAGTCCTTTGTTGGGGTACTATTGGGAAACTGTCATTTCAGTTTTAATCCTGATCATGAAAAAGTGATATATTCCATTATAAAACTGTCAGTTGCTGTGGGGCCCTGGGATTATTATGGGATTGGATTGACCTGACAATAAAATGGGGTAGCCAACAGCCTGCTATGTATTGCATTTCATAGACTGGGCCATTTCATCTGTGCTCTGCAAACCAGTCATTTTTTTTCAAAAACTGTTGAAGAACATGCCCAAATAATGTCTTTAGGATCTCGGTACTTGCCAAATTAGTAATAATAATAATTTTGTGTTCATGTATCTAGCAGGGTAGACAATTGAAGAAATATGTTTGTCTGCTGAACTGAGGAACTCTAGTTTGAAAATTTCATCTTTTAAAGCATCTTCTTCTAATACGGGATAAATTACCTCTTGAATGTGTATGTCTGGAGTCCTTTGCTTAGATGACATATTTTTGATGCCTGAGGGTGGCTGAAATGTAGTGTGCCTGGAGTGCAATATGCTTGTGGCAGAGTTACTCAGTTATGTCTGAAGTACAACTGTATTATGAGAATACATTTCTTAATTAATCCTGTATTGTAAGAAACCATTGGAGAACTTGATTACCTAATGTGTTCTTGTCCAACTTGAGGCTTTTCTGGGAGAACTGGTGGTGAAAGCCAAGGAGCCAGCTGAAGGCTGGTACTTCACTAAGACCTTTTCAGGGCTTTTGAGTACTCTCTTGAAGACCTGACCTCTAAAGCTAATTCAGGAGGCTGTTGATGTTAGTTGCTTGGATGTACATAATCTCTGCTTCTCCAGGTGAAGTAAATCTCCTCTGTTCAGGGCAGATTGTTGGCTAACTCTCTCTCCTGTGTTTCTTCTTTTTTGTAAGAGGAACAGCTCTTGTAATACAGGAACTTCTTTTAATAAATACCAGTGTGATAATTAAGTTCTTCCCTGTTCCCAGGGACTGAATTTCCAGCAGCTGCCTTTCTCCATAGCTCGGCATTACAGACTTAGTAGGGTGCTGCTCCTTCGATCTATGAAGTTCCCTGAATATATTATCTTCCTGAATATGAGGGCTTTTTGCTTTTTTGGCAGAGCTTTTTTACTGCTTATGGCATTTAGATGAAATGCTGTAAGTCTTGAGTGATTATGTATTATGATGGTATGTGATTCTTGCTAAACCAGTGTCCTGATTTTTCACTATCATCTCTTTGCCAAGACTGCCTGTGGTATAATATATGTCAGATGAGGCTTGTGGAGGGAGGTAATTACCTTTTATTAGACTGGCTTATAATGGGACAGAGTGCCACTCAAGCTTTTGGTCACACAGTGAGTGACCTCAGAGGGCTTATGTGCCCAGATGACCATCAGGTCTTTTTTCCATCATATTAGTCTAATAAAAGGTATTACCACTCCACAGAAACATTGCATGACTTGCAGCCTCCATGATCTAAGCACGCAGCAACATGGCAACCGTTACTGAGGCTGACCAACATGCTCTTCTGTGTGCTATTTGCAGTTTCCCCTCCTCCTGTTTGCCGTATGCACTTTTTAGGTCTAAGGTTTTTATAATCAAGATGTGAAAGTTCCCCTTAATCAGTGTAAAATATTTAAGTAAATTGTGAAACAAAATTTAATTTGTCTACTTTGAAATGGAAAATTTCACTTTGTAGTGCCTTTGGCATCTTTCAACATCACTTTAGTGTATGTTTTTTATAAATGAGACCGAGGCTTGTAACTCTGGGAACCTAAAGGTCATGTTTCAGGTATAAGCATGTGTAATTTGTCACTATGTCATGTTAGTTTGCTTTAAAACTTAACTTGTGTTCATGAGCAATGCAGTGCTTCATGGGATGACATTTATTGTTGCCCTTCAGTCACTAAGTGAAGGATACTAAAAACTTGTTTCTGGTGGCTACTTTATGCAAGGTGTGCTTCCTGCTTGAGATAATAACTAAATTAAAAAACAGTTTAATAAGGTGTTAGGATGTGTCAGTAATGATCTCTTCACTTGCACTGTTTTATCTCCTTAGATCTTCTCTGTTTTCATGCATTTAGGTTTTACTTCATGATGAAGGAAGCATTTAATTGTTTTGAGGAGTTCACCGTTACTTACAAAATCCAAGTTTCCCTTCACCCTTTTTCTGTCAATTTTGGGTTTTAAGATCTACTGAAATATTTCCCTTGAATTTTTAGGGGAGAGGGAGCCCTTTGGAAGGATGTTATTGATCTTGGAAGTGACTGAGGCGTCGACAGCAATGTTGAGGCAGTGAGCATCCATAGCTACTGAGTGATGCTAAAACATAAAACTTTAGATATTTTAAAATTGACTGATTATGTCCAGGTTATGTACCTCTGACACTGAGAAGTACACTGGTGTCTACCTGTAATTGCCAGCTGAATGGACTTCAAAAACAGATTTAAATAAGAATTATCTAGTGGTGGTTTATGTTAGCAATTCCTACTTATACTCAGTTATTTACTTATACCTGGTTATTTTAGGTGGAGTATTTAATGTCTTTTCTCATGAACGAGTATGTGTGGTATTTCTATCATAAATAAAGAAGTAAAATAGCATCAGTATGATCTGTCTAAATTAGGCAGTGACAGTGATCAGGAAGATGGAGCCGGCAAGGCTTGTTTGCCGTGATGGCTTTTATACTGTTAATAAGTCCTGTAGTACATCTGCTCCATCAGCAATAAAAAGTTGTGTGCTAGTACTGTAATGGCTAATGGCTTTCCAGTATGCAAGTTCTTTTTTTTTTTTTTCTTTTTTTTTACTGCTGTCTAAGTACTTACTGAGAACTACTTCTTTAAGAGCAGAAAACATAGCCATAATGCTCCAACATATATAAACTTTCATAAACTCTGTGAATTTACTCTTCTATCAAAATGTGCAAACACTCCCCAAGTCTTCTAACAGTAATCTGAAGAAGCCAGATGTCAGTGTGCTTCCAATGTTATTGAAATTATGACATTTTAGTAACTAATAGAAAGTAGGGATGCATTTTATATCCCTCTAGCTGTAGCCTTTTTCAAATACTGTAGGGGTTTTTTATGGCTTTTGAAGATAATGCGTTAAATGAATTTTGGTCAGTTACCAACAGATTGTCTTCATGGGACATCAGCACTCTAACTCTTCCTTCACCTCACAATTTCAAGGTATTTTTTCCTTTGAAAGTGTCAGCATCCATAATTTTAGTAAAGAGAAATTTACTGTAATTAATGCTAAATCATGGTTCTGAGTTTTCTTGTCTTATGATTAAAAAAAAATCACTCTGATGCATTGCTTGTTTTGATTATGAATTAATATCTAGAGTTAGGCTGATGTGGAAAGGTTTATTTTTTACTAACTGTCGAGTGGTATGTGGTCTGTTCTTCATCCCTCCCTTCCCATATGTTGCATTACAGTCTTACAGTCAAACTCCAGGCCTGCTACAAAAGCAGTAAGTGAAACAGACAGTAAAAGTTAACTTTCTGAAAACAACTGACCTAGGTGTTCTTCTGCATTGATCTGCATCATTAACATGGTATCTACTGTAGGTTTCTCTTAGAATTTTACTCTATCAGATCCAGTCTGGGAAACACTCCCACCCTTGATATTGGAGTAATGTAAATGTGAGAGGAGTGGGTTTCATTCCCTTTGCAAAATACTCACATAATTAAATAATTACTTAAAAAAAAGGTCTTTTGACTGCAAATCATGGGTTTGCTCCATGGCTATTTGAGTGAATTAAATTCAATACTGCTATAAAAGTGCTTTAGATGAGGGAAACCCATTCCAGAAGCGTTTTTTAATACAGTAAACTTCGTAGTGTTTGAAGTCTCTCTAAATCTGTTTCAAGGCTCTTTCTGAATGGAACTTCTAGGAAATTTGTGGTGGATAAGAACATACACGTACAGCATTTGCAGTGTTAGCAGATTTGGTCTTGCCAGTTGTCTTTCACAGGTCCCTTAAAAGTAATTCACAATCCACACACTTGAGACAGCGGTTAAAAACAAATGGTCTCAAGCACCTATAAAACTTTCCATGTTTTGTTTTGGTTGGTTCCCTTCTTCTCCCCTCCCCCAGTGTTCTTAGCTGGAAACAAGCCCCAAGAACTTAACAGCACTACATTTCTTCAGAGTAACTGGTGCTGTTCAGCACACATTCACTCTGTCATGGCTGGAGCTACACTCAGTCTGCACTTGAATTCATAGCTTATGGACAGATGTTACAATGAGTGTAGTAGCTAATTAGTATAGTCGGTACTACTCAGCACTAACTAAGGGTGCAGAGAAAAAAAATCCCTTCAGAGATTTATCATTTTACCCTGAGCTCTAACTCCCTAGTTTTTTAGCTTGGTAATAATCATCATCACTTTTTGTGGTCTTAAAACAACGCTGATGCAGGTAATAGTTTTTTACAGTGTGTGTGTTTTTCCTTAATTACCAACGTGTGATGTAAATAATTTTATATGAAAGCAGTAAAGAATGTATACAGCTGAAAAATACTAACTTTTGTGTCTTTGCTATAAGAGTGCTCTTGCTCCCTTGTACCAGTGTGGGTTTTGTGCAGTCTTAATGTTTTGTTGGATTTTTAATAATAATAATAATACTTAACTGCATCAGTTCTGTTGTGTTCTGATGTGTATTTTGCAGGATCAGATATTGAAAAAAAAACATATTCTTCATGGCATTCTAAAATTATGCCTTAGTTACAGTAATTCTTACTACCTACCTATGGTCATTCTAAATTGCTGTACTTAATAATATGTATATTTTTAAGCATTCAAGTTAATATCGTGCAGCATTTAAATGTCATTTGTTCAGTCTCGAGACAACCTAAAAATGGTAGAAAAATATTTAGTAGTCACACTATACTGTTAGCACAGTAATCTTAATACATAGAAATTGAGGAGTTAGCTTTTCTCTTGGACTCGCTTGGAAAATATGAAAATGCTCACTTCCTGAAAGAATGCTACATGAAGCATTAAGTAGCATAGCAATACTTAATCTGAAATACTGAGAGAGAATGTTCTGTAACTTGAGTTTAGTATTTTACATACTAGCTGTATGGGACTGTAACTTAGCAAGCAAGGGTAGAATGTACTTAAATGAAAATGCCATTTTATTTATTTTTATTCTTTGGATAGTTACCTGGGATCATTCAGTTCCCTACTGAATTTTAAAGTGCCAGATCTGTGTTTTGAATTACTCTGAAAAGCTTTATTTATTGAAAACTCATGGTACAATTAAAGCATTGATTGAAATGGGGTTTGGAGCCTTCAGAGATGAGAGGGGTTTGAGTGATGGAATAAAAATAGTGTGCTTTGCTTAGAGAGTAGAAACATAACTTTGGCCTAGCATCTCTAGCCATCAGAGGACCATGTTCCTTTCCATGACCATATCCTGGGCTGCATCAAAAGGAGCATGACCAGCAGGTGGAAGGAGGTGATCCTGCCCCTCTACTCTGCTCTTGTGAGACCTCACCTGGAGTATTGTGTGCAGTTCTGGTGTCCTCAACATGAAAAGGACATGGAACTGTTGGAACAAGTCCAGAGAAGGGCCACGAGGATGATCAGGGGACTGGAGCACCTCCTGTATGAAGACAGGCTGAGGAGGTTGGGGCTGTTCAGCCTGGAGAAGAGAAGGCTGCATGGAGACCTCATAGCAGCCTTCCAGTATCTGAAGGGGGCCTATAGGGATGCTGGAGAGGGACTCTTCATTAGGGACTGTAGTGATAGGACAAGGGGTAACGGGTTAAAACTTAAATGGGAAGTTTAGATTGGATATAAGGAGGAAATTCTTTCTTGTTAGGGTGGTGAGGCACTGGAATGGGTTGCCCAGGGAGGTTGTGAATGCTCCATCCCTGGCAGTGTTCAAGACCAGGTTCGACGAAGCCTTGGGTGATATGGTTTAGCGTAAGGTGTCCCTGCCCACGGCAGGGGGGTGGGAACTAGATGATCTTAAGGTCCTTTCCCACCCCTAACTATTCTATGATTCTATGACAGATGCTAACCTATAAAGGGTCCCATAAAAATACTAAAGAATGAAGAGAACAAAACCAGTTGAGTTAAATAGAGTGACTATGATCAAAATGTTATGGAAAACTTACTTTTCTCTTGAAAAGGAATTTTGACAAATTCAGTGTCTCAAATTTCTGAATGTAGAAATAAAGTGGTAGAAAGCCTATTCTTGATCCTTGTTGATGTGCTGTGGTATGGAATACCCCTTTGGCTAGTTTGGGTCAGGTGTCCTGTCTCTTTCTTCCATCTTCTTGTGCCCCTCCTCTCACAAGAGACTGCAAAGTCCTTGATAAGGGTAAGTGCTACTTAGCAACAACTAAAACATTGGTGTATTTTCAGCGTTGTCCTGAGACTAAAGCCAAAACACAGCACTGCACCAGCTACTAGGAGGGAGAAAAATAACTGTTCCAGCTGAACCCAGGACAGGTTGGAACTAGATTATCTTTAAGGCCTCTTCCAACCCAAACCATTCTGTGATTCTATGAAGAGGGGGCTGGCAGCAGTCCCTTATGATGACAGACACAAGGGTAAGAAAAGGGGCCCTTTTTCTATATCTGTAGAGAATTCTTACATGTCTGCTGACCCTCAGGGTATTACTCCTTTTCACTTGGCAGGTGAATCTTGAGGTTTTGGTGGTTTCTGTTTGTGTTGGAAGTGGAGTTTAAGCAGAAGCAGGCAGTGGTGAGAGGGAAGTGTTCAGCGAATGTCAGCTATTGTGGTCCAACAGTTGCTCCAGATGAGTCATGAGACACATTTTAGTTCTTGCTGTTGACTGTTGAGTAGAGTTCTGCCATGTACAAAATCAAACTCTTCAGAATGGCAGCTTGAGTTCAATGTTGGTCTGAGGTGGGAATGTTGTTTTTGTTTCAGCTCCATTTCTGATGCCAGTTCTTAGTGCAACTCCACCCTTGCATGAAGCGTAAATGTTCTAGTTAGATTTCTAAAAGGGGTTTTTAGTATTCAGCATATGGATATACCAGAATGAACATATATTGTGGGCTCTGAAACTTCCATCTGAGGTGCTCATGAAATACATCTTCTGGAGCAGAACAAAGACGTGATGCCAATAATGCTTTAAATCAACTGTAGTTCTTTTGGATGGGTCAGTGATACTTCAGACCTGTCAGGTAAAAATCTAACAAACTTGAACCATGCAACTTTTGGTTTAAATGTGCCTTTCTAGAATATGCTTGCATATTTTAATCCCAGACATATGGTTTTGCTGATGTCAGGTTACCTCACAGGCTCAACTGTAGAATGGTAATTTACTGAAGCTTTCTAATATGTATGAAGTTATTGTACTTTCTTCCACATTTTCTGATGAGCTGGAGTTAGGGCTACTGAGCAAAGGTGTCCTGTTTTGATTCCATACTTTACCTACTTTGCTACAAAGCAAAAGACTGAGTAAGCCAATAGGAAGACCTCTGTTGTGTTTTAACACTAAGAGAACAAAACAAAACCTTAAGAAAACACAGTGATCGCCATCTGTATACTCCTGTAATTGGAGGTGGTTACACGGACAGTGTGAGTGAGCACCTTAACAAGGTTGAGATTGAGAAGCTTGATGCCAGTCCTGAAGAATTCAGAATGTAACTGATTTCACACCTCCACTGCAGGGTATATGAAGCTACCACCATTTTATAAATTGAGTGAAAATTAGGTTAAGATTTGCACAGGGCAGCGGCATCATTAAATTACGAGGTTTTCACCCAGTTCCATGCTAGAGCCAGTAGACATTGTCTGTTGTGTGACAATGTGAAGTGTTTCTACTGTTTAAAAAACTTACCTCTCCCAAATCTCCTTAAACTTCTCCCCAATTGCAAGATTAACTGATTAACATTAACTGATGCATTCTAAAAAATAATCCAGTCCTGGCTGCTATCTTCAGTTTAAAGTTATGGAAAAAAAATTGCTTATTTGTTGACTATTCACTATGGACATGCACAGAGGCACCCATGTTGTCTGTGACTTCAAAAAATGCTGAAAAACAACATTGCTTGAGTTGAAATTACATGATTTTGTGGTAACAAAGAATCTTACTTTTGAGAAAACACTTGGCTTTAGTGAAGACCTTCTCCATTTTTTTTACTGTTTTGCTCATACAGCTCAAGAGAGAATGTGCATCTGCGTAGTAGTACTAACACAGAGGTTAAAACAGAACTTACTCCATAGAAAGATACAACTGAAGTGCAAAACAAGTCTTTCTTTTAAGAAAAAATAGTCACAGGCAGTATACAAGACAATTTGTTTCACCACTTGCATTTCAGCTCCTGTCTGGCATAGTTAGTTCAACTGGGTGTATGTTATACTAAGGCTTATACTATACATTCTTTCTAAAATGGAAGAAACTAAATTTTTCAGTAGAACTTGTGTTTTTTATGCAGTGAAGTATGTGGCTGACTTCAGTCACCTTCAGGAGTTTTTTTATAGTAGGTCTGAACTTTTGCTATCGTTAGCTTTTATTGGAATGATTCTAAATAACGGTATTTGCTGCGGCACAGCATATGGGGTGTGTTAATGCTTTATTTTTAGTATGCCTATATGCTCCTCCCCTACAGCATGAGCTGGCTTTCCTTATTCACATTCCTTGCAGTTCATCTGCCTATAAATGTTTGTAGAGTACATCGAATGATAATGGAAAGATACTGATGTGTTAAGTCATTAACAATAAAAATCAAAAATAAAACTTTGTGGTGTATTTGGTTTTAACACGTTCCACTACCACCTCAAATTCACCCTCTGTTTTTTAACTAAAATCTTATTTGGAAGTGTTTAATCTAATGCCAGCGTTTGTCACACTTGTGGAGAGCATCTTTGGGACCAAGTCTGAAATTTTCTCCTGCAGAATGCCTGGTGTCTTGTGGAGAAGAAAGATCAAAAGATTACTTGTGCTCTTCTGATGAGGGCAGTCATTGTTAACTTTCTCCTGGGGAGAAATTGTGGGTTTTTTTCCAAGTCATTGTGAAATGAAGGAGCCTGAAAGAGGGTATGTGCCTGTTAAGACACAATTCAGCTAGTTATACTTTCTGAAAGGTGGGTGGTTTTCATCAGATAAGCCTCATCCAAAACAAAAATATTATTTTGGGATGTTGTGGTATAAAACACTGTGTATTTGCAAAGCAGTAGAGGTTGCTACCTCTTCTTGCTTTACCTCAGTGGTTACTGATGTAAAGGTGCTAACGAACTTAGTTGCTTACAATTCACAAGCTGCATTTTTTGCAGTGGGCTCCTCAGGATTATTCAGCATATTTTAGGAGTAATTCTTGCTCTGGTCAAGCCTTGAACTTAAACTGCTGTTAAGCAGGATCTTGTGATCCCACACTGGAAAAAGGGAAAACAGGTGGTAGGGCTAGATATAATGGTTCTTTCCATTTTTACCAGTGCTTTGACAGCTTGCCCTAGGAAGCTTTCCCTTTAGAAAAGATATAGAGTAACAAGTAGAACTGGTGGGGCATACACAACTTCTGTCAGCCTCTGACTCCTGCAGTACAAATCCTTGGGTTTAGGAGTTGGTCATTTACTCATTTATGCAGCAACAAAAATTTTACTCTTTGTTTTTAGAAACAAACCTTTTGTTGTCAGTATATGGCTTCATTCAGTAATACTGTAGTTAAATTAGGGGTGTCTGTTAAGGCCTATGTATAACTTAAAAAAATTTTGAGTAAACAGTTGATTCATAGCAGAATCTCTGTATTCCTTGCCAGTTCCAGATCCCTATCTAAACAGGAGAGCAGCATGCACCTATAGTTGTGTATGCGGCAATACTGTATTTAATGAACATTTTCTACCACAGTTTGCTTCCCCCAGAGTACAAAAGATTTTGAGGTGAGAATTCTGTGCTGTGTTTGAGTCGGTATGGTCAGCTTTGTACTTGTAAATGGACATACTGTTTTCATCTGCAGCTGCTTGGAGATGAGCAGAAACCACCGTATCACTAGTGCAAACTTAGGTTACATTAAGGAAGAAGAAATAGTTAGAACTGAGGCTGCTTTATCTGGATCAGCAAGGCAGATACTAAGTCAGAACCCTTCAAAACTCAAATAAGCATTGTACCCAGGTTTGGATTTTCTTTGGCAGAACAACTGGAAAAACATGCCGCTTCTGGCGTGTCAGTAGCCAAAATCTGGTAGGTTGAAGAAACTTCTTTTGTAAAAGTATTTTTACAAAGTATTTATTTTTTGAAAAAAAGGCTCTGTAAGAACCTCTACCCTGTCCTTTACGTAAATTTTGTCTATGATGCATTTTCTAATTCAAACCCTCATGCTAGTAAGTATAGCAATTTCTAGCTTATGTGAGGTATCTCAAATAGGTATTTAAAAGGGTGAGGCTCTGATTTAAAATCCCCCTGATCCTATACTTTAGGTAGTGGGATGATTCAAAATGCCTTTGTCAGATGTCTTTAACCTCTCCAGCTGTCCTGTCAGTGAGGATGAGTCAGAAGTTGGAGTCCTACAACTAATGCTCACTAAATCTGGAAGGCTCAAGTGTTAGCATGACTGATTTGGCAGATGGGGCAGGATGTGGACTGGTGCATTACTGAGGTGACAGCAGCATTTCTGGAGTGCTGCTGCATCTTTTGGAGAAGAAAGTGTCATGGTCCTTTGTTTTATTCTACACTGACAGTGAAAACAGTATTTTCTAGGAGAACTGAGCTGACTGTGGCTAACAATAGAAACAACTATAGGAACCCCTTCTCAGGCTGCTTGTATGGTGAACACGTTCACTTTCTATGAAGAAGCAGCAAGTCTGGTGTTTGGGGGAAGGTGCAGAACTTGTAGAACATGCATAATAGAGGGGGAGACTGGGCTGCAGTCCCATGAACCTGAAAGGAAATAGGTGGCTGGCCCAGTCAGAAAGGTCTCCATTAAGACCTGAGCATCCCGTCTGTTCAGTAGAGAGGTAAACAGTATTTATGCAAACTGCGTGCATGTGTTCAGTGCTGAGGTACCCACACCTGTGTCACCTGACACTAAGAGGACAGAGTGGGTTTTTTAGGTATCCTGAACAGAATTATGATGATGCTAAACTGTAGTTACAACTAAAGCTTTATTTTCTTAACATCATATTATGATAAGTATAGCACATAATTTACAGTTAGAATGGCATACAATTTCTACAAGCAGAATCAATGTAGTACAGTTTGTAAGTAGTGTAATACATTTACAGTACAACTTGAGGTTTCTAATCACCTTAACCCTCTGCAGGTTGTGTCAAATCATAGAATCTTAATACATGTTTTGCTGTATCAATGTAACACTCAGAATCTACACTTAGTCAAAGAATACAAGTCACTCCCTCATTCCTGGGAGGAAGAAGCCAACAGTGGAGGCGTCCTTGATCACCCGGAAATCACAGGTCTCAGTGACCAGCAGCAGTTTGGGTCCACGCTCCCCACTTGGAACCTGGTTGATTTTGCAGACAGTGCTCTGGGGGCTGTTGTGTGATGGGCTGTCAACAGCACCTGGCTGGCTGTGTGCCTGGGACCTTCAAGGCCAGCAAGAAAGGGAGTAATTGGTCTGGTGCCCAGGAGCCTTGAGGAGAGCAGGGAGGGGAAGAAGAAATCTGTGTGGTTTGTCTGCTTGGTTCACAGGACCTTCAGGGCTTGATAACGAGGGGAAAGGGAACAAATACATGACCTATTTGGTCACAGAGAATGGCTGCTTGCCTTATGAAATGATGTTAGTTATGCTAACCACATTACCAGGGTTGGGAGCAGGGGGTACCAGCCACGCACACACCTGAAGCTGGGTTTGGTAGGGCTGTCCTATGGATTTTAAATAGAAGAACCTTCCTCACAATGAGGATGAAAAGAAAAAGACCTGACAGGATGTCATCCTGTGGAAACCATGGCTAGGGTCTGTGTATCTGATTTGTGTGTTCCCTGAGTTTTTAAGCCTTTGAAAGGAGAGCTCTGTGCTTCATCGTCACCTGGCAACTGCGTACACAACAAGAGAGTAATTTTTCTCTTTTCAAGTTACATCATCTTGATTTAGCCTTACAAACTGCTGTTGTCAGGGTATAGATGTGTCTTGGATTTTTTTTAACTTTTTTCCAGAGAAACTCCATAGATCTAACAGCACGTTTTTGTAAGTCTTAAATGAAATATCAATGGACATGTCATTTTAGGTCTATAGGCATAAAGAATATTTTTTTTTTGTCTGTATTTTGTTGATGGCTACCCAGGCTTTATGTTTGTGGTTTGGTTTTGCTTTTAGTAGAGTTTTAACAGTTATTACACAAACAATGCTTTCGTTTTACTTCTACAGTATCTCCTACAGGCTCCAATAGAAATGCACAGAGGAAACAAGATTTACTCCTACCTTTATAATGCTCTAATTTTTAAAGAGATTTCTTATACCCCAAGGCTGTATTGTTTTGGTTTGGCACTTGTCTCTGTTGATTAGGAAAACACAAAGCACTTGGAATATGGTTTAACCTATGATTCATCCTATGATTTAAAGTATTTTAGAACAGAAATGTCTTGCTTTTGTTGTTTTGTTGTTGCCTCTTCACAAATCCTTCAATGGGGGAAGAGAATCTTAAAGCATAATATGCCTTAACTGAAGCTTCCTAGCTCTTCACTTCCACTCCTAGAACATTTTCCACCTGGAATGATGCAACTGCTTTTGCATCTGAATTGCCTGAACTGGATCATGGAACTGACAACAGGTTAAAAGTTTACAGTCTCATGGGTGTTAAAGAATTATTTTTTGGTGTGGGTTTTTTTAATCCAGTATCTAGTAGTTACTGCAGTATAGCACAGGAGGTAGCCCAGCAGGGAGGGAGTGGAAAGGACTGAATAATAAGGCATTGTAGGATGGGAAAATGTTTTCAAACTACAGCCTTTTACATCCTGAGGTTGCTTGCAGTGTTCTCTCTGGTTTTGAAGGAGCAGCACCTTGCTGAAGAGAACTAGAGAACAGCAGTTTCTGAACAGTAACATGAAGGGAAAACTTTGTTTCGGGGGGGGGAGGGGAGATTATTATGCTTATGGGCTTCTTCAGTAATATAATTAGTAAATCTGCAAGTGGAATGTCCTAGCTGTCCTCTGTGTGTGTGACTGGCTTGGTAAAAGAAGAGTTTATTTACAGCTTTAGAGTACAGATTCTAGCTCAAAGATTCAGGATAAGGCACCAAACGTGCAAAGAACAGGCAGAATCTGTCAGAACTGCGAAGTTCATATGCTCTGTCTGTATTTAGGTCTTGGATCTGAAAAATACAGATGACTACCAGTTGTGGCTTTCTTGTTGTTTTTTTTTTTAACATACATCCTCAACATAATGGCCAATTTGTGTGGGGAAGAATAATTGGCCTAACAAGGAAAACAACATTGATGCAAATTAAAGAACAGCTTGATTACATTATACTATTAAACAAAGATGATGACAGCTGCAATTGCAGTTGCAGCATAGATAGCATTTCAGTCACCAGCTGTCAAGTGAACTGTAGTGTGTGGCTGCTAGAGCAGTGGTTTTAACCAGACTGGGAAGGAAATAGTAGAATCCTGTGAAAAGTACAGCAAATCATTTTTTATACTAGTTATCTCACAAATTTGGGTCATAGTTTTGGAAATGAAGTAATTATTTTTTTTCCGTTATAAAAACTTACAGGAATCTGTGCGATGAAAACAGTGGATTTGACAGACACAGAAGATTACACTTCCACCTGATTCAGGTAAATTAGATTGAGATTAACCACTTAAATTTGTTTTATTTTCAATTTTCAGTCTGAGGGTCTTCCACTTTAAATGGGTTGAAGAGAGTTGTTAAATGGCCATCAGTGTGGGGAAAGATTTGATGTGACAGACTCCACAATCATAGAGCAGATGGGATTTGTCCATTGAAATAATATCTCTGAATGGCTTTAAGCAGCAGATTCATCAAATATAACTTATTCGTGAAAATAAATTTAATTTTAAAGGTTCTTAAGAACACCATTAATTTTACATGTCTTTTTTTTTTTTTTTAAGTTGCTCATTGGTACTTTGTGAAGAATATCTCCTGTGCTTTTGCACAGAGTAAACCAGTGCAGAGGCTGATGATCTTTGAAGAAGGCTTGCCCATGCTCTGGAATTGACCTGGCAGAAGAGTTACTTTATGGCAGTCCTAATGTTTGGCATGTGAAATAGCATGAAATAGAGGCCTTTGAATAACTATACCATGGATGTAGTATATGCTTGCTAAACTAGCTTCAGGTTAGATAAAAGCTTTTCATGCCTTGCTCAGTTTGATTTATGAGCCCTTCATTGCCATAATGTTTGTAATTTCTGTGTTATGAAATCCTACTTGAAGAAACAATCTGGAGAAAATTGTGCAAACTGTTGTATCTGCTTTTCATTTTGGAATAAAACAGTGTTTGACCAAATATGCTTATGTTTTGTTGTTGGTTTTTGGGTTTTGGTTGGGCTCTTCGGGGTTTTTGGGCGGTGTTTTTTTTTTTGGGGGGGGGGGGGGGTAGGGAGGGGGTTATGTTTTGGTTTGTTTGGGTTTTTTGGTTTGTGGTTTGGTGTGGTTTTGGTTTTTTTTGCCATAGGAACTATTTTTCCACAATTACCAATACATGGCTGCAGCAAACTGCTCTAAAACTTCTATGAAGTTTTCTGCCAGTCATACTGTCCATGAAGCCTCCTTACCTTTTTTCCCAAATCTATCATCCATCCAGAAGCTTCAGTAAAGATATTTAATTTTGCATAAAGCTCTGAAGATCAGACAATCTGGCCTCAATGTGAAACTCATTCTTACCATGTTAAGAAGTGAGTTTAGACTCAGATTTTTGTTTCATTTTTGTCTCCTTTTTAAAGCGGGGGGGGCACAGGAGATATCACTCCAAGCATTTTAAGACTGGATTTTTTAAGGAAGTTTTTAATCACATTTAACTGCGTTTAATTGAATGCTATCTTAGCCTGTTTACAATATACCTTTTTCAAGTTTGTAACTCCTCTTAGTAAGAAAAAACAATCTTTTAGGATACGGTAAGCAGTTTCATGGAATATAGAAGATCTTGTCTAATTGGGAAACGCCTAATTCCTCATACATAAGCTAAGAAAAAATGGATACTACTTCTGTGCCATTTCCATAGCAAGCTGTCTTGAAGGGTTAGTAGTAAATATGAATATAGGTCTGAATTTTCCTTTTAAGAAAAAAAGCCATTGATCATGAATGAAACTGGGTTTCAGTTATCACAGCTGAATTTTAAATATACTGTGGGGAACAGTTATTATAACTTAATTTTAAAATCTGTTTAAAATCAGTGTCTGTTAGATATCCGGTGTGATGACTGTGCCATCTGCTCTTCCTGCAGGGCATGTGAGAAGAGAGGGAAAATTAATCAGTTAGCCATCAAAACCACTGAGCAGTACTTGAATGAGGTGCACAAGGACAGCATAAAATTTACCAAAAGGGTATTGGTTTTGAAAGAACAACCTCTTCAGAAGCTCTCAGAAATGCCATCTACCTTGCCTGCTCTAGGCAATTTCACCATGAACACAGAAATCTCAAAGGCTATCACAGGTTCAAGGAGGATAGGATTAATTTAAAGCTAATTAATTAATCAATCTAATCACTTTTAATTCAGGGAGATCCTACTATGTGCAGAGTTGGAACTCCTGGGAACACTTTCCATTGTTTTAAATATGTAATACCTTTTTAAAAGGTGGAGGGCTTGCATCAAATTTGGCTGTGAAGTGCTGTGCACAGTGTTTGATACTGTAGACATTCTGGGATGGTTTCCCTGTGGCCTTCTGTGCTTTTTCCAGGGCAAAATATGAGCAAGTTCGATGACTGATTTTTCTTTTGTTTTCATGGGGATCAATACAGACAAATCAATAAAGATTACTGGATCTCAAAACACAAATTATAGTATGCCTGAGAGTTACAAGGTGACTGTGTTGTTCTTTACTACCTTTTCATTGCCAGAATGCTCCAATATTACGCACTTCGGTCAGGACAAATAGTGGTCACAAGAAGAGGAGAGTATCCCCTTGAAATACGTCACCCTACCTTCGGCTTCTGTGTCATTTTCAGTTGCTTGTTTTGCATTGTGCTGTTTGTCTTAAGGAAACTAGTACCCTTGGTGAGTTGGCTTAGGCTTTACTCAAGGTCTGAAGTAACAGGAATTCACACAGATTGTACTTCAGACTTACAAGAGCTATAGCAGCAGCCTGTAGGGAAAGCTTGGAGGTTGACCCTTGATGTATATTTCACTGTGCTGGGAGAAAATAGCAAGTGAGAGAAGAACAGGTGAGATTCATTTCAGACAAATATTGTTACATGAGGGCTGCTCTGTGGCCTCTTTGTAAGTATGCTGTAGAAAAAAGAATTCCCATCCCAAACTTTTTTAAAAACCATGTCAAAAGGAGACTAGCAGTGGCCAAAGCTCCTTTAAGAGTGTATGGGACTGCTGTGGAGCTTGCCTGCTGCTCTAGTGTGAGAAGACACCCTTGGTGGTTGTGATTCTAAGCATATGTGATGTCAAAATAAACAGGTTGCTTTACTCTCTTGGCTTCCTGTCCAGATTTGAGTTGCTGCTCCCTATTTAACCTCTCTGTGAATGTAAGAAAGAGCACTGGAAATTAGATGTTCCTCATTGGAAGTCCTTTCTTATTCCCCAAGTGCCAAGTCTTAGTTGAAACTCCTGCATGTGGAAGGACTGAGGACCCTAGGGAAGGGGGCATGAGGCTGGGAAGGAACAGCATCTGTTAGTGCTGAAAGGATTAGTTGAGGGATATGGGAGGAGATCTTCCTGAATTTCCATCATTTCACAATATCCAAAAGGTTTTCGAGTGTTACGTTTTCTGGTGAGGGGAGGGCGAGAACTGTATTGTGAAACATTTAAATACCTTGACCTATCTCAGAGCTAACAATTCCTAGATTTCTGCAAGCTGAATGGAGAAAAACGGTACTGCAGAGAGGAAAACTGACTGGTAACACTGCTCATGAAGATACTGAGAAGTCAAAACAGCCCTGGGTTAAAGACTGGTGAGTTCTACAGTTGCTGACTTGTAAAATAACATGAACATGGACAAGCAATTATCTTGTGCTCAGACATTGTAAGATAATAAAAAACTAATGGAAGAGTTACTTGAGTTCCACATCACTAACATTTTATGCTAAGTATGTAATTAATAACTCCCAGTTTTAAGCCTTAAGGTTTCAGAGGATTTGGTGGTTTTTCTCCTAAACTGATGTTTAGCAAGAAAGCTCAAAAGACTTCCCTTAACTGTAAAAGGTTGGAAATCAAGTTACACAATGGTCTTTTCTCACCAAGATGATGTTTAATCAAGCAGTGAAATGCAAAAAACCTAACTGCATACTTCCACTTCTGTCTCAGCAAAAGATATCAATACAGAATTTTACCTTTTAAAATAATCTGATATTACAAATGCAATTTGAAATGTCCAACAATTATGCAAATCAGCTTCTATTTTTAAATGTATGTTATGAACAAAAAAGATGGAGAGCAATACTGTGCCTAGATTAAATCACAAGCATGTTTTCTCTGTTTAGCTAGCATTTCTAACTAGATAAATGGAACCTGGTAGAAGCTTGCTGCATGCATGTCAGGATGAAAAATGACTTGGACAATTACTGTAAACTTGTGCTTAAATCTAAAAGGCATTCTTTGAAGTTTTATCATTCCAAATGCTGACCCTGAAAAGCTAAGCCATAAACTTACAAACTGTTACTTAGGCTCTCAGGAATGATCTAATGAATGTCAAGTCAATGAGTTTGTTTGTGTAACAGGCTGATGTACTGGTGGGTTGGTGGCAGTGTGATATAGTCAATCTGCCAGGCCTCCCCATATTTATACTTCAGCCATCGTCCTCCATACCAAAGAAGCTTTAACCGTTTGGCTTGCTTAATCACAGCACGTGTTTCACACTCATGAATAACCTGGGCTATAGTGTCCATTGTTAAGCCCACCCCTCGATCACGAGCCCATCTATATGTTGCATCTCTGCCCTGATGGCCTGAAGTGTCATGGGCCCACGGGGCCAAAAATAATTCACCCTTATGCTGCCAATTTAAGTCCATCTGAGCCACTTCAATCTTAGCCGCTTTATCCACTTGTTGGTTGTTCTGGTGTTCCTCAGTGGCCCGACTCTTGGGTCCATGGGCATCTACATGACGTACCTTCACCACCAGGTTCTGCACCCGGGCAGCAATATCTTTCGACAGTGCAGCAGCCCAGATGGGTTTACCTCTGCGTTGCCAGTTGCTCTGCTTCCATTGCTTCAACCACCCCCACAGGGCACTTGCCACCATCCATGAGTCAGTATAGAGATAAAGTACTGGCCACTTTTCTCGTTCAGCAATGTCCAGGGCCAGCTGGATGGCTTTCACCTCGGCAAACTGACTTGTTTCACCCTCTCCTCCAGCAGTTTCTGTAACATGTTATTTATTGTGCTTCTGTCATTTCCACCAAGTAAATAATTGAGTCTTAGTTTTAGTCTGAACATCATGACAAACGAACTTTCATTTCTTACAAGTGAAAAAAGTGGTGTGATAGCATGAAATGGAAGTATTTAAATTAATTTTCCTGCAGGGTTACCACAGTTAAAGGTTCTCAGATTTTTCTCCTGCACCACTGTGCTTTATTGTCACTGTAGATGAAGCCGATCAAGCTGACCTTGATTCTTTTGAGACTTTCTGAGAACTCTCAGCAAAGGAGTATCAGCAACACTGACAACTGATGAGGACTTTTTAAGAAGATACTGGTTTCATTCCCAGAACATTTCTTAATTGCAAGTAATTAAGTTTGTGATTAAGTTTTAAAAAATAGTTGTTAGGAAGGAAAATAATTTTACTGCATTTTACTGTTTATAAGATTGTTGTCCTAGAGCGAACCTTTGATTTAAATCAGTCTCTTTCCAGAGTCCCTGTAGCCCATACGTCTGAAGTCAAAGCACAGCTTGCGTTGGAGAGACGTTAGTTTCCTTAGTACCTACCTCTCTTCTAGCATTAGCTTGAATGTCTCTGTTGTGCATATGCTTACACGTAGTCTAAGGACAGATTATATATATAGGGTATGCGCTAGAGCTGCTGCACCCTGCTGCGTACCGCGGGTTTCACACTGAGGTGCCAGGCATGGTTGCCCACTCTGCCCTGCGTACCTCCGTGCGGACAGAGGCAAGCCCTTCCATGAACGCGGAGGAGGAGGAGGAAGAGAATACCCCCAGTGGGCCCCGCACCTCCTTCTGCCATAAGCCTTCAGCGTGCTCCCCGCCTTAGGCACGGTGCCCTGGCGCGAACACGAGGCCCCCCGGCTCCGCCCCCGAGCGGAGCCGCGCTCTTATTGGCCCCTGACCTCCTCACGTTTGCATGGGCGGGACCCCCTCCCTGTCCACGCGCCGGGTCCGAGCTGTTGTGAAACGTGAGGGCGGCGCACGTGGGGCCGTTATGTAACGCGCAGGGGGGATAGGGGCGGGGAGGCGGCTGGGCGGTGCGCAGGCGTGCGTGCAGGTGGGCGCGGTGCGCATGCGGAGCCCGCCCGACTGGTTCCGTCCTCTCCTCCCGCCGCGCCCCTCCCCCGGCCAGACGGCGGAGGATCCCGAGCGACAATGAAACAGCAGCAGCAGAGCCCTCAGCCGCAGCCCCCCCAGGCGCAGCCCCTGCCCGCCGCTGGCGGGGGGGTCCCGGCCTTCCTCAGCAAGCTGTGGGCGCTGGTGGGCGAGGCCCCCAGCAACCAGCTCATCACCTGGAGCCAGGTGCGGCGCCTTGCCCGTGTGCGCTTGGGGGGGGGGGGGGGTGTGTCCGTCGGTCCGTCAGCCCGTGTGTGTGTATGTCGTTCTTCCCGCCTTTCTCCGGCGGCAGGCACTTGGGGCCTGCTTGGGACGGGGGAGCAGGAGGGCCTTCCGCGGGGCCCGGGCCTCGGCTGGCGTGGGGCTGGCGGAAGAACCGGGTACGCGCGCTTGGTTTGGCTGGACTCCCCTCAGCCGGTCTGGGGGAGCGGTCCCACCTTCCCCGGCCGCTCTGGGCCGTCGCGGGTTTCCTAGCCCGGGAGGGGCAGTCAGAGGGCGGTTTGCCTCAAACCCTGTCTTGTAGCTGGGGGTAAGTGGGGAGTATGGGCGCCGGTCCAGACTGAGCAGGCCGGCTTCGCCTGGAGGCCGCTGCCTCTGAGCTTGAGGGACTGGGGCATGAGGATAGGGATCCGAGAGCGATTGGGCTTTGCGGAGCGCCGACAAGCAGTTGTTGTTGAGCCGTGGTACGGCAAACACAGGGCCGCGGTGGGGTTTCCAGGGCGGGTTGGCGAGTTCGGGGTGAAGCGGGGGCGGGGAGAGGGGCGCTACGTAACAGCGCCCTGCCCCGGGTGGAGGGGGCCGGTGATGCTGGGAGTGCCAGTCCATCTTGCGCGCGAGGCGGGCGGCAATGGTTCCCCCGCGTGGCACCCGAGACCTCCCGCTCACTGCGGGGAGCGGCCCGCCCCCATTGTTGGCCACGTGGGGCCACGGCTGCCGGTCTTTTGCCCACCTGCTGCGGCGGGCGCCTCACCACCACCCCCCGCCCATCACGGCCGCTGCTGGAGATGGGCAGGGTGCGGGGCAAGTGTCGGTCTGCCTGTTGCACCCCTGTCCTGCTGCCTGCAGGTTAGGCGTGCGTGGTGCCTGTGGCGATGGATGTCCAAATGGAAGACCTGAGATGGATGCCCTCTCGTCTTGAATCCCGTATATTCGGATGTAGAAATAATAAATAAGCATTATCCGAGCACAAGAGTTACAGGCGTCTTAAAACATTGCAAGGCAGGAAGTACTTGGCAGATTTGCTATAGTAAGCATCATTAACTCTTCTGATGAATGCCAAGCAGGAGATTATTTATTTAATTTTTCTATATTTTTGGTGTTTAAAAAATAATTATTAAATAATAAGTAATAAAACAATTATTAAAATACTGAAAACAATCCTGTCCTCCAACTGCATCAGCAGCTTCAAGTGGTGTTGAGATGGCAGCTGTTGTCTGAGCTTATTTTAAATGCTTAAGCAACGATAAAATGCTTTTCTTAAACATTTTACTGGTAATGCATTACCAGTAACTTCAGCCAGAACTTCCTGAAGAAGGAAACAGGTAGACTCGGTAGATTTTGTCTTTGTTTGTTTGTTTGTTTTTTTCCTGGGCAAGAAATGCTAAAGGCTACATGAAGATTGAGATGTTGTCTAATATAAGAAGTACTGGTTTTGCCACTTGCACTTTCAGTGGAGACTTTCCAAATTAATTGCTTATCCTTATCTCAGGGAAGCATACCACAGCTATTTGGTATCCTTGTAGTATTTTCTAATTAGAAATAAAGACTAATTGGGGTTCTGCAAGGCTGTTTGTGGGAGGAAGATAGACTAATCACAGTTGATGTTATTGGCATGCAGTAATTTGTGTGTGGGGAAGGTACTGGGATCACTTGGTGCACAAGTGACAACTTTTGAAAATGAGCTGCGTCAATATTGTGGGTACAGAAAGTGTACCAGTTTAACAGGAAAGGAAGAGTACAGCTACTGTAATATTTCATTTTCCGCCTATGGCAATCCATAAGTTTACTCTATATGGATAAATGCCATCTGCAGCCAAACAGCTGAATTCTGTCACCCTGCAAACATATCTCAATGAAACCATGGTACGTGTTGTCCATGGAAACACATATGAGGAGTACCAAACAAAGTGTTCGGAAGGTTGCTGAATGCTGCAGTCAGTAACACTAGCAGTTGAAAACTGTATTTAGCTCTGTAGTAATGCTTTAGTGAGTTAAAGTCAGGCTTTAATGTCTGTACAGCTTTGCTGTAAACAGCTGCCAGGCCAACAAGAACTAGTAGATGTGTTTCCCAGATTCTTGTGCAGTAGGTCTGAACAATGTCAAAGTGACAGTGAAGTGAGGTACTGCAGATCACTGTAGTACACTTGTTTGAGTATCTTCAGATGGTGGTTTTCAATAATGCATAGGCTAAAATGGCCTGTTCCTGCAATTTTCTTTGCTTCCCTTTTTTCCCTTCCATTGACATGCTCAGCAGGAGATAGGTAGGCAGGCTTTACTGGGAAGTTTTTGTCTTCATACCCTCTTCTCAGTCTTGAGCTCCTAACTCATGCAGTGGTAAGCCATTTAGAAATCCTGTTGCTAATGATCGTTGTTGGTCTGTCAGAAACAAACTCCTGGGCAAGGATCATCACATGGTTTCCTGGTTGGTTGTTTAAGCTTGGGATCATAGAACTGCTGTTGTTTGGGAGTAAGAAACAAATGTGACTCGTTTAACTAGAAAGGGCTTCTAAGAAGATGCAACATCAGTGCTGATATCTGTCAAAGATGGTAGATTTCTCATTAAATACAGGATGAGGGTACTGTGGAGGTACAGGCAGAACCGAAACAATTTTGAAGTGGCTGGTTTGGATTCTGCCATATAGTTGTCCTTTGGTTAATGGAGCACAGTCATTGAAGAACAAAGAGCTGAGGCTTCTATTTTAGTCTAGGCCTGTGGATGAAATAAAAGATCAGTTCTCCCTCACAATTGGCATCCCAGGAGAAGGGGGATGAAGCCTTGGGTGGTTACCTTTTTGGTGACTCCAAAACCTAACAGACACTCTCAGCTCTTTGACAGCTCCATCCAGTCTACAACTCATTTTGAACTAATCATGCTTTTATACCAGGAAGCAGAGGAGACCTTAGCTGGTTGCTAGTGTTTTTCCTTTCCAGTCTCTTTGTTAGATTACTTCCCAAGTCTTTGAAGCTATGTGCAAAATGTATAGTATTGTCCTCTAGTGAAATTATGGTAGTTGTTGGTAAACAAGTAATTAATTTCTTGAGGAAGCCATGAGTAACAATAGAGATGTTCCCTTTCATGTATAGATAGGGATTGTAAATTGATAATACTTCCCAGCTGCAGGCTTTGTATGCTTTTTGTTGTGGAAAATAGTAGGCAAGCAGATCAGTTACCTACTGCATGCACAAAGGAAACGTTCCTATCTCATGATTAGTTCTGAAAGCCCAGCATGTTTTCTCCAATGGTCTTTAAATATCTTAATGTGTCTCTCTCATTTTAGAATGGCCAGAGTTTCTTGGTATTGGATGAGCAGAGATTTGCAAAAGAGATTCTTCCCAAGTACTTCAAGCACAACAACATGGCAAGCTTTGTCAGACAATTAAATATGTGTAAGTTCTTGGCTTTTTGCTTTCTACCATAGTTCTAGATCCTGTGCATGCTCAGTTACAGACCGTACCCTTTGAGCAGTGGCCCTGTGTTCTCTGCAACTAGGTTACTGTCTTAACCTCAAAACTGGTAACAGGATAGTTGGAACACTGTAGTTTGAATTTCTTAATGTGGGCTTTGAGAGTTATTTGGGTTTTTTTCTTCTTTTTTTCTTTAAAGATGGCTTCCGTAAAGTTGTTCATGTTGATTCTGGTATTGTCAAACTGGAGCGAGATGGTCCAGTAGAGTTTCAGCACCCATATTTTAAGCAGGGCCGGGAGGACTTGTTGGAACACATTAAAAGGAAGGTTAGTGAAAATTCAGTGGAAAGCTTGTAAGTATTGAATGAGTAGCAAAGTTAATGTCAGCTTTAATAGCAGGATTGTGAGTGCAAATAAGTTTGGAGTTGAGGAAGCAGTCTGCACCGCTCTTATATATATCTTGACTTATTTAAAGATATTTTGGGTGACTTGACTGGTTTCCTTTAACCTTTGCTGTCATTATAGGAAGTTTCACAGGTGGCAAAAATAAGCTAGTTCTGCAAGTACAGCGTTTTACAAATGGGTATTAGAAGGCGTGCAGAGCATGCTTTGACTTTACCATCAGTAATATAACAGTCTGCTTGCTTACGTAGTTTGTTTAAGCCCAAAGCTACAGTAAGCATTAAACTTCGCACCAAATTGGACAGCGGGCAAACTTATAAATGTTTGTTATGCTGCCAGATGTGATTCTGAAATGTGTTCTGCCGTTACTGTGAGTCAGGTAGAGATAATGAATAGAAATGCAGCATTTAAACTGTGGTGAGGGGTGTACTTGTTAACACTGGATTATTGCGAAAGACTTGGGATAAAGTAGATCGCTTAGGAGAATGCCTGGCAAATCTGAATGTGCACAAATGTTTGTAACAACTAAATGTGTTGTGGTGGCAGCTAATGTGGTGGCAGCTGTAAAAAGAAATTTCTGTGTGTTTCTGTTTGTTTTTTTTCTTATTTGATGCTTGGTATATTATTGACTTAAATGCATAGTTTGTCAACACTAAAGGAAAATATACTTGATCACCAAAAGAAAATAGTTAACAATAAGTCAAGGAAAGCATTGTTTCTGGATTCCAATCTTTTAAAGGTTTCTTCTTCGAGACCTGAAGAAAACAAGATACGTCAGGAAGATCTCTCCAAAATAATAAGTAATGCTCAAAAGGTGCAGATTAAACAAGAGACTATTGAATCTCAGTTGTCTGCGTTGAAGAGGTAATTTGCTCCACCAGCAACCAATCCTTAAATTTGAGTAATTATGATAATAGATACCAGCCAAAGACCTAATTTTTAGGTGTCTCTTGATTTTTATTTTTTTTAATTTCCTAACTTTAAATACTGCTTTATAAAAATAAATTTCAATAAAAGCATTGCATTAAAAAATTAATATTCTGATATGGCTAAAAGTAATAGGCAGTGTTTGGAAAACTGTATACTAGTGGGCAATGAAATAACACCTTTAATAGTTCCATAATGGTACTGCGGCTGAATATTCAGCTTGGCTCTTAGCATGAAGTATGCTGGTTTATGTCTTCAGGTTTGAAGTAGTTGTTATGTTTAGTTTGAGGCAGAGTTTGGTTTGTGCAAATTGCTTATGATACTTTCTTACTACAGTTAATGTTTTTGCTCATTGCTTTTTGTTGTTGTCTTCATTCCCCCACTGATAATAGAGGCAGCATAGGATAACCTACCGGTGCATGCATGACTTGAGAGCTTGTTCTGTAAAGATGCTTTCAAGGGGGATGTACAGTTGCTCATAGGTAGCTTGCCATCTAGCAAGAGGTATCTGAGGGAGGACAAGCAGGTTTGATGAAAAATTTGAAGAACAAGCAGTATAGATGAAGAGCTGTTGTTGTTTAGTGGTGAGAGGAAACTGCATTCTTGTGCTCTTTGGACCCTTGCTGCTGGTAGGAACCAGTTTTATGCTTGTTTTTTTATTGTTATTATTTAATCACTAGAATCAAGAAGAAAACTTAACCTTGTTACAAGAAAAAACAAATGCTGACTGTATGTGTAATAAGAATTGCAAATTAGGGAATTAATTGTTATTTTTAAGGGGTTGGAAATTCTCTGCAGGCTATTTATTGTTTGGGTCTCCATTTTGTAATCATTTGCTAAGGTTGCTTACTGTGTGACTTGTTTTTTTTTTCCCTACATGCAATCTAAAAAGACATTTCAAAGAGCTTTAATGAAGCCAGCTAATCTTAACAAAAATTATTAATGTAGATATTCTAAAACTTTTAAACCATTGTTTACAAACAGAGAGAATGAATCCCTGTGGAGGGAAGTAGCAGAACTGCGAGCAAAACACTTGCAACAGCAGCAAGTTATTCGGAAGGTAAGGTTCCATTGAGGCATTGTATGTGAATGTGTGCGTTAGTGCTTCTGAGATAGGAATACTGTGCCACATGTTACCTTGCTTCTCCCTCACTTTTTTTGTAGCATGTGAAATGTCTTTTTAATAGAAAAAAACATCAGGGTGGTGAACAAATCTTTGTGAAACAAACATGCATAAGCAGAAAATAAGGCCAAACTCTTGTAAACATTTTCAGAGGTTCAGGAGTATTGTACATCGTTCATTAAGGTACCCTTAAAATGGTCCATCCACTTTGTTACTTCAGAAGTCGAATGACTAATGTTCTGTGTTGGATGATCATTGAGTGGAACCCACTGATAGTATATTGGCTTACCTTAATGGAACAGATTTATAATCTGCCAAAACTGATGTAAATGCAAAGAGTTCCATACTTTTTTTTACGTATCAGAAATAAATAACCACTGAAAGCAGCCTTGTAGGAGAGACTCTTACTGATTACTATTTCCGGTTTGTTCAAGCCAGATACGTACATTTAATCCTTAAATTGAAAACATAAGGGAAGAAAGTCTAACATTTCAAAAGAAAAGGCAGCTGATCTTGATAATCTGAGAGAAGCAAATACAGGGTAGAGTGACTAACAGTAGTGGTTTGTATCTTACAGATTGTACAATTTATTGTTACCTTGGTGCAGAATAACCAATTAGTGAGCCTGAAACGCAAGAGGTAAATATGGTCTTAAAAATTTGCTGTCCAGTCCATACACTGACACGTTTTGTGGACTGAAACCAAGGACTTAGTTTTGAGGTGACTTTCTTCCTATACTCTTTCTGATTTAGGCCTCTACTTCTGAACACTAATGGACCTACAAAGTCAAGTGTGTTTCAACAAATCGTGAAAGAACCAGCTGACAGTAACCATCATGTAAGTATTCTTTTATGCATATTGTTTGTTAAGATGAAGGAACTAGTGGAGGGGCAGACTGATCAAGCAGCTTGTTTTATGGGGAATAAAACATAGCTGTGTACTGAGAGCTGTCAACTTCTCCAAGTGGTACACTGTGTTGTGTTTCCTTCAGAAGCCAAGTGTGTTGAAAGTCACCATTCACTTTTCAATATAAGCATGTATAAGCCAGTTACCTGTGTGTTAAATGCAGCTTGATGTGATCCTTCTGAAAGCAGTCTGCTTTTAATAATAGAGTTATTAGAAATAACATATGTATGTTGTATTTGTATTTCTGGAAGTTAGGCACCTGTAGCCCTATGCAGGGACAAGGATCCAGTGTGCTGCTCTGCAAGGCAGCATCCAACCTAGCAAAATCATGTCAAGTCCCTGTGCCATTTGAATGTATCGTGTCACTGAAAGTTATTTTCTGCTGTCCAAATAATGGTTGGTGGGGAAATTCTTAAAATGAGGGCTGGAGCATGAAACTAGAATTAATAGCTTAAACCAAAGTGTTATTTAAACAGCAGCCACTTTTTAATATTTTTTGTTCTTGCGTAGTCCTGTTGTCACAGCTTTTTGTTGCTTTTGCTGACAGTGCTAGGATATTTTTGTTTCTGTGGCTGCAGTATTTATGAAACATTGTTTTCCTGTAGCTGCTATTTTTCATCTTGTTCATTTTTTTTGTATGGTTTCTTGATTAAATGTAGATCTGTACAAACAGCATATAATCTTTGAGGTGTAGGACAGCTTTTACAATTTAAAATTGAGGCATTGTAAGATACAATGGTAACTGCCAGAATGCTGAAGCTCTTTGTCTTTCTATCCCCTGACACTCTTTAAAATAATTCTCAGGTACCTCTCAACAGAAATGAGGGCTTAAAACAAAGGGAACAGATTTCAGATGACATCATTATTTATGATGTCACTGAGGATGTGGGAGATGAAGAAAATCCTGTGGGTGATGAAGAAAATCCCATGGCTGATGAAGAAAATATTCCCACTGCACCAGAAGCAAATGAAGATTCCACTTCTAATTCTTCAAAGTAAGAAGTCTCTAGAACTGTATATAGATCAGTGGCTTTCAGTGTTGTGGAATATGGAATAATTCAGATGTCTTAGATTTTTTTTTTTTAAGTAATAGTCAGAATTATTCAACACTCCTGCACGTATGGAAGCTTAACCTGTGAATTCACACTAGGTTCTGATCTACTTACCTCTGGATTTGTTCGAAACAGTTAATTGGCTGTTGGAGTTTTAATATGCAGAGGATAGAAACTAGTGAGAAGCAGTCTGTATTATTGTATTCTGTTGTTAAATATAGTACTTCTCCAAAGACAGAGTAAGTGGTGTCTTCAGACTTTTGGTTATGAATACAGTCAGGAATGACTTCCCAGGGTTTTACAGCATGTGCTGTTTGTCAAATGTTGCTGTGGTCTTTGAACTTTATTAAGCCAGTTAATTTCAGGGTTTTTTTTTCTAGGATTCCTAGATGACTGGGATTTCCTGTTCAAGCTTGCTGTGAAATTAGTCAATCCCAAGTGTTTTGTGACTGTGTTCCTTCCTGTCTGTAGTTAGTACTATAGTACTAGACCTAGTACTATAGAAGTAATTTCTCTTTCAATTCTGAGCATTTGAATCTTGGTCCATGGATTGGCTTGCAGCTCTCTTCCTGAGTTGCATGGTATTGATAGCACCTGTTTTATGCCTTAAGGAATAAAACTTAGCTATTTGGACAGATTGAAGTACCTCCCGTATGAAGATAGGCTGAGAAAGTTGGGGCTGTTCAGCCTGGAGAAGAGAAGGCTGCGTGGAGACCTCATAGCAGCCTTCCAGTATCTGAAGGGGGCCTACAAGGATGCTGGGGATGGACTCTTCATTAGGGACTGTAGTGATAGGACAAGGGGTAATGGGTTCAAACTAAAACAGGGGAAGTTTAGTTTAGATATAAGGAGGAAGTTCTTTGCTGTAAGGGTGGTGAGGCACTGGAATGGTTTGCCCAGGGAGGTTGTGAATGCTCCATCCCTGGCAGTGTTCAAGGCCAGGTTGGACAAAGCCTTGGATGAGATGGTTTAGTGTGAGATGTCCCTGCCCATGGCAGGGGGGTTGGAACTTGATGATCTTAAGGTCCTTTCAAACCCTAACTATTCTATGATCCTATATTTCCATCTTACAGAATCATAGAATATATGAACTATACTTGAACTGGTACGATTGTTTTTGTTCAGCTGATACCTGGGAATGCATTCCCTAGTAGAAAAGTTTTATGAAGATAAGGCTCTGGTATAGAAGACAGCACAACTAACAGCTACTTAAGGGTTAAGAAAACCAGAATATGGATAAAAGCAAATTACTTGAGACACTTAGTTTTTAGGTTGCCTTCCTGGTGTACATAAGAAAAGTACTGTTGACTGATGCTCCAGAGTTGATTCTGTACAAAAGGAAAAATGCATTGAATGCATTATCTGTCTAGTTTGTGGCCTAATATGTTTAGGTCCACTTCATACTTACTTTATATGCAAGCTTATAGTTGTTCTAATGTGAAAAATACCAGTGTTCTTCTGTCTTTTTACTAGTTGTTACTGTGGTTTAGCACACCAGTGTCTGCTAGCTGAGCTGCATTAACAGTGTTGAGCACTACAGCCCCATATCAATGGAAAATAGATATTTGGAGTATCTTGCCAAGTTCTGTATTAAAAAGTAGTAGGAAGGTTGATTTCCTTAAAGTGGTTTGACTAAAGTGGGAAGTAACTAAACCTGTAGAATACTCCCAGTTTAATGAGTGTATGAAGGGCTTTAATTAATTTGTCTCACATTACAGCTGTAGTCATTCTCCTGATATTGTAATTGTGGAAGATGATAATGAAGAAGAATATGCTCCTGTAATTCAAGGGGATAAAAGCACAGAATCAGTTGCTGTCCCAGCTAATGATCCACTCAGCCCTGTCGGTGACAGCACAAGCCCACTCATGTCAAGTGCTGTACAGCTGAATAACCAGTCAACATTAACTGCAGAAGATTCTGTCTCAATGATGGATTCCATACTCAGTGAGAACGGAGTCATTTCACAGAATATAAATCTCCTTGGAAAGTGAGTAGCCTGGTCTTTTTGAGGTTTTTTCTAAGTATTAGAAATGATTGTTTGACTTGAAGTAAGAAGGTCTGAGTAGTAGTTCCTGTTGAGAACTTTTGTTTACAGGTCACCTTTATTCTATCCAGCTTATAAAGATCTTCATACTTTTAAGACGAGACCTTTAATTTTCATTGTGAAGTGAGTTAGGGTACATAATCTGACAGTGTAATGTTGTGAATGTCATTTTGTTAACTGTCAGCATTTGTCTGTGTAACTCTTGGAGGCAGTGGGACTCATTAGGGCTAGCTGGGTGCAAGAATCGCGTCTCTGCTAATGTCGTGGCATAGTGTTATGGTGTTGTGATACCTGTTTTGGAGCACCTGTCTGCTTTTCTTGGGTTGAAGAGGCTAAAAGTTTTTCTTTCCAAAGGTTGTTTCTAATGAAAGACTTGGTTCATTATAGTTCTGGTGAAGAATTTTAGATGCACGTAGTATATCTATGTAAAGCGTAAGTGTGGATTTCTCCTTCTTTTGTTAAGGGATATGAATAAAATATAATTTGTCTTCTAGGGTTGAACTTCTGGATTATCTTGACAGCATCGACTGCAGTTTAGAGGACTTCCAAGCTATGTTATCAGGACGACAGTTCAGCATAGATCCAGATCTCCTGGTTGAGGTACTCTTCACTGGTTAAGTATTTTGGTGGTACACTACCGAAAATATTTGTGTGGGTTGTTACTGTTTAAAATGGATTTAAAACAACAGATTATCCTTTCTTCCCTTTAAGAAAGGAAAGTTAGAAGTATTTGTGAGCGTGTTTCTGCGGCACTGGTATAATTTTGCGTGCTGCACTACTGGTCAAGTGAATGTTTAATGTTTTGATTGAAGAATGGCTTTCTTAATGTATTAATGCTTATATTTCTTGCTGCATGAACTCAGACACCAATTAGATAAATACTTTTGCTTTGAAATAACCCAGCACATCATCTGTGGGCTTCTCAATGAGCTGGTGTTAAAAAGGTTCTTGGCGTTTATTTTACAAGTTTGTTTGCCATTTCACAGTATTTCTTAGGAGCATGTTCTCAGTTTCTCTTCAGATTTATGTCTATTAGAATGGTCTAGGTTGGAAGGGACCTATGCATGTCATGTAGGCCAGCCCCTTTGATCAGAGCAGGGTCAGCTTGAAAGCTGGTCATGTTCCTCAGGACCTTGTCTCAAATTCTGAAATCTCAGAAGATGGGAGATTCTTGGGTGCCTGTTCGAGTGCTTGACTGTTCTTTGTGAAGGATTTCCTTAAGTCAGTCACAGTTTTCCCTGCTGCAGCTTGTAGCTCTTGCCTTTTGTCCTTTGTCCACCTCTGTGGAGTTTGTCTTCTCCATAACACCTCTTCGGAGGCAGTGGAAGAGTACAGTTGTTCTCCTTTGTCTGCCTTCCTCAGAGAAGATTAGCCAAGCTCCCTCAGCCTCTTGGATGTCACATGGCCCTCTGGACTCCCTCTAATTTGAAAACTCTTGTACTGGGAGGCCAAAACCTGGGCACTCTTCCACAGGTGGCCTCACATGCTGAGCAGCAGGAAATGGTAATTTGGCCCTCCTGGCTGTGGTTTGCCTGTAGCAGAGCGTGTCTCACTGTAGCAAGGCCATGCTGCTGGCTCATGGTGGGGTCTTGCCTACTGTGACTCCCTGCTACCCTCTCCGAGGGGCTGCTCCCTCTCTGTTCCCTGACTTGGTGCATGAGGTTATGGTGTCCTAAATGCGCTTGGCTTTTGAACCTTATGGCCCTTCTGCTTTGCTGAGATCCCTCTTGACAGCAGCTCTACTCTCCCATGTACAGATGACTCTCTCCCTTTTGGTTTCACTTGAAGACTTGATCAGGGTATGTTCTTCCTTATCCGCAGAGTTCTCTGGGCAGAAACATAAGAAGGAAGTGGTATTTTAACACTGCAGCAAACCATGTTAGACTAAGTAGACACAATGTGGTTGTTTCCTTTGTGACTGAGGTTCATGTAATTCCAAACCATTGTGCTCCAAAACAAGGTTTTCTCTACAAAAGTGATAACTGCCTTTAAATAAACTTTAATCCTGATGGAGAGTGAAAACGGCAAGTACAGGGATTATTCTCACACATGCCAACATGATGTTCATGTATTTTTAATAGCAACACTGAGATACCTAAAACTTGATGTGTTTTGTCTTATTCAGCTTTTCACAAGCTCCGTGCAGATGAATCCCACAGATCATATCAATAATATCAAAGTAAGTCTGAAATCCATTGCTCGATGTGCACAGCAGCGAGTGATGCAAACTTCATTCATCCTTTACTGTTTTCTTTACTGGTATAACAGTACCTTTTTCATGATCTGGCTTTGGAAGCTTCCATGCGAATAGGAAGGCTGCAGCTGAACTCGTCCTGTTAGGTTTTAAACAGAAAAGGGAAACGTACACCCATAAATAACATCCTTCAGAACTTGATGGCCTTGAGGTCAAATGCCCATTTGTTGTACCAGTCTCTTGATTTCTGTATTCTGTAAGAGTTTAGTACTTGCAAACATAGTACCCGCTTTGTCAGAATGTTTTCATCTGTATTGTCTGGTGGGAAAAGAAATGAGCAAGCAGCGGAGCGAAGATCTCGCTCTTTGAACTTGCCCTGTTTGTTTATGAGCATTACTCTTGGCTCTTTGTTGAGCAAGCCAGTGCTTCCATTTCACATTTTCTCAGTCTGTGAGTATGGGTAACGGATACCACTGCATCCCTTCGCGAATAAAAATGTTTTCTAAGAACTGGTCAGCTGTGTCCTAGTGGCATTGGAACAGGTTTCAGCATGTGTTTAAAATTTTGCTCTGTTTTCCAGATGGAGACAAAGGAAATAGAAACTACCAAGAATAATGCTGGTCCTACGGCTTCACATGAGACACAAGTTTCTAAGCCCAAATCAGGTCAGTTGTAGTGCTGTGTTAAAACAGTTTAATGGTTGAACAAGCATTGTTCTAAATACCATCTCAGTTATTTGCTCTTTGTCTGGTTTTGTGGCATGCTGATAGGCAAATAACCAAAATACCTACCATGTTTGGGTTTGGTTTTTTTTTTGGCACAGCACCAGGTGCAGAGAACCTGGGGGTTTTGCAGGAGAATCTGAACAAATAATGCATGAACATAACAATCCTTTAATTACTCATTTAAAACTAACACAATGGTTTTTATTAATTATTCTTCAGATCAGTTCTGTGGGTTCGGTTTTGTTTGCACACAGAAAGGCACGTGAACTGATGATGCTTTGGGATTTTTTTGTCTCCTTAGATAAACAGCTCATACAGTACACAGCATTTCCACTCCTTGCATTCCTTGATGGGAACCCAGGCTCCACCATTGAGAGTGGGAGCTCTGCTGTGGAAACTCCTTCCTGTGTTGACAAACCCCTTGAAGTGGATGAGCTGCTGGAGAGCAGCCTCGATCCTCAGCCCACCCAGAGCAAACTGGTGCGGCTGGAGCCATTGACAGAGGCAGAAGCAAGTGAAGCCACGCTGTTCTATCTATGCGAACTTGCCCCGGCACCCATGGACACAGACATGCCCTTCTTGGATAACTGATGCAACGGGGACTCTTTATATAGCCATGAACTATTTATTTAGAATATTGTTTGGTATATGAGTTTTTTGTAAATCACTGTTTTATGTAACCAGGTAACGTGGAATCCAAAATACTTTTCCTATGTTACTTCCTACAAGCAACTGTTTAACTGTGTGGTTAGAACAGCTGTGAGGCACGGTTGGCAATACCAAGTTAAGACTTGCTGTACTGCTGTGAAATACTTGGTATTACACATATTGCTAAGTATCCGGGTAACTGAAAACTTGTTGATAGTAAGCTTTATGATTTCTTATACTTCTGGTCGTACATACGATGATGTAAACTAGTAGTGTATGGTTAGAGAACACTGACTTTCTGTATTTTGTTTTTTTTTTTTTCTATTTTTTACAACATTTTAACAAACATATGGCTTTTTGGGGGTGGGGGGGACCAGGACCTGATGTAGGCTTTTTTTTTCCCTGCTTGAACTGGGAACAAAGTGCCTGTACCTTGCAAAATCTTGGTTCTGCCTTACTTTCACTTCAGCAGAAGTGCTCACACATAGCACAAACCGGGGAAAAGTTCTTCACAGCCACCAGGCCCCTTGACTGCATGAGTACTTTTATCTTGGACCATCTATGCTGGTAAAATAAATGTTACTTAAGTAAGTAATTAGTGTGACACTTGTTACGAGTTGTCTCTTACTCCATGTAGCAGATGGATCTAACAGCCCTTGTTCTTCCTGCCCAAGTAGCTGTGCAGTGAGGTCTGCCTCCATGCATGTTTATTGGAAAATAGTTTCATTGTCTTCAGCCTTCAAGGTTTATTTATATACCTCCAACACAAGTGGCTAATGCAGCAAACTGGTTTTGTGTGGTAGTACACAATAGGCTGTTCTCTCCTTTGTTTTCTGAGAGCCACAGCTTTCCTTCCAGCTGAAGAGCTCCGGAGCAGAAGTGTTTCTGTCAGTCACTGAAGTCTTCTACCTTTATTCAGATGAAGGTGCTGGGAGCTGCATTACATGGCTACATGCCAGAGGAGTCACTAATGACTAGTGAAGGTGCTGCCAACATACTTAACTAAGCCTTGTCACCCTGAGTTCCTGATTCAGTGTAAGCAGGAAGTTACACTGCTTGTGAAGATGAAAGTTTCCTTCTTTCTCTGCCCTCAAAGCTGTAGCTGGGGAGGTCTGAGGAGCTCCAGTGTGCAAGATATTCCAGAGAAGGGAGAAACTGGATTTAGTAACTTAACAGGATATATTCCACAATTCTGGCACTGCAGTCAAGATTTCCAGTTTTTATATGCCCCCTCTCCAAGGAAGCTGAAGCTATAGGCCCAGCCATCTGTTGATCTTCCCAGTTAACAGCCTAGTTACTGCAGGATTCAAGAACTGCTGTGGTAGAACCAGTGTTCAGGGGTTTCATCCACCACCCCCACTTAACACACCCAGCACATATGCAACAGAAGGGACAGGTAGCAGGTGAAGTAGTTACAAGTGTTGTATGCTCATGTTTTCAGAGATGGCAGCAAAAGAGCCCACATGGAGGAACTGCCTGAGAGCTTGGCACTGGGGTTTGATGTGACCTGTTGTGGTTTAAACCCAGCCAGACAACTTGCTCAACTGACTTCCCCCCCCTTCTTGCCCTACCCCTACTCCCGGAGGGACGGAGAGGAAAAATCAAAAAGAATGCAGCTCCCCTGGGTTGAGATAAGAACAGTTTAGTAACTAAGGTATAACACAGATCACTACTGCTACCACCAATGATAACAATGATAAAGGAAATTACAAGGGAAGAGGATATATCACCTCACCACCAGCCAACCGATAACTCCCCCCCCCCCCCCCCCCCAAGCACTGACCAATACATCCTCCAACCCTGCAGCCTACCAGCCCTTCTGGCTAATTCCCAGTTAGTTACATCCTGGGCATGACGTGCTGTGGTATGGAATACCTCTTTGGCTAGCTTGGGTCAGGTGTCCTGTCTCTGCTTCCTCCTGGCTTCCCCTCCTCCCTGGCAGAGCATGAGGCTCACAAAAGTCCTTGGCCAAACCAAAACATCGCTATCAGCTCTGTTCCCAGGCCAAAAGTCAAAACACTGCACTGCACCAGCTACCAGGAAGGAGAAAAATGACTGTTACTGCTGAACCCAGGACACCTCCCCAAGAGCTTAGCAGTACCTGCCCTGTATGCAGGTGTATACTGCAGTGCTGCTGCTGTGACATCTGTGATGACAAGGGCCATAAAACACTCCCTGGGAACAGAAGATGAGAATACAGCACAAAACCACACACAGTTCACATCCTGCAGTAATATGAGACATCAAGCCACCGGATATCTTCATCCAAATTTATTTATTAATAAGTTAACAACATATTCCAAATTATTACAAGCCTTTACTTAATCCTTCCATTACAATCTCAAGTTTGTCTGAGATTTCAGACTCCTGCTGTAACTGTCAGTGTTCAGGTGCAGAATTAAAAGCTTAGAGAATAATTGGCAACAGGGAGTATAACCACCACAGTAACATGATGCCTGCTGAAGGCCCTGGATCACCCCCAGCCAGGCTGCTCCAGCCTCAAGTTGCAGCAAGTAACAGAAATACTGAGAAATACTTCAGTTACAAAGCAGCAAGCACAAAAGCATTTAAGGTTTTGTAACCGCACAGGAAGTATACGGTATTTTAATCAAATGGATTAATAGCTCATGCCTAGATCTAGACTCCCTATGCTCAAGTCCATCTCTGGCAACAAACAACAAGCAAAATACCTAATACATTAAAAGATTTCAAAATTTAGAGCTGCAAATACATGAAGAGACACTTACTGAAGCCTCAGTTAATACGAACCTCCTTCAGCTACTGCAATTTCAGCACCCCTTTTCCCCTGCTTCTTTTTTAGTTTAACCACAATACTCAAAAATGCCTCTAAAGGGCTCACACAGTTTTCACCACTCTGCTCCTTGCAAACTCTTGTGATTGTAGCTTAGCCAAGAAAGCGGCACACAAAACAGCAATAAATTACAGCACAGCTATCCCGTTTAAACTACTTTAAAAAATAGTAATAATACATAGATGCACGTTGTAAACAGATGCCTTAAAAATGAGCTTCTAAGCATGTGATACCAGGACCCTTCTCAACAGGGCATCTGCCCTCTGCTCTGCAAGGGCACACATCAGACCCAGCAGCACGCAGGAGGGGAGGACATCAGCTCCTCTGTAGCTTCAAGTGCAAGTTCCCTCATTTACCATCTCTGCTAAAGGTACTGCTGCCCTTGGGACAGACAAGGGTCAGGCTGCCGGTGCCAAAATGCTGCTGCAGGATGCCCACTAACCCCCCACATGCACCACTTTAACAATGCTTACTCAAGACTTGCTTTGGAATCAAGGCAACAGGGATAATCAAAGGCAGCCTCTCCTTTGCTGCCACAGCCTAACACTGGTTTGTTAGCCTAATTAACAACACTTGCACTTTTTTTTTCCTACAACTACTTAATGCAATTGAGATGGACAAAAAAAACACCACCACCCTACTTTCAAAGGGTCTTGATCTTACATCTAATGCTCCCAAAGCACTTGATCTAGGAGTAATCCTATGAAAACCATCGTGACAGCAATTGTCACTGAGCTCAGCTAGAAAAAGTCATCTAGTGAAATGACAAAAAACGTGATTCAAGGTACTCATGCAGAATAAAGCAGGGTATCCTATATGGACAGCACATGCGTGCACACACACATATTTACAACTGCACTACTATCTGGAATACTGTTTGTCTCAAAGACACTGTGAATAAAGCTAACAGAGTCTCCCCAGAGAGCAGCATGGCTTAGTCAAAGTCACGGTTTGTGAGGACCAGTGGAGCAACCAGGGTCCACACATACAGCACAATGCCGATCCAGCTGGAAGATATCTTCACCCAGACAGATGGCCATTTGCTGGTCATGGTTTCGTAAGAAGAATCCGGACTGTGAAAGAAGGAAAAGAAAAGTGAAGATCTGCAATCTTTGTTTGGACATGTAGTACACCACACTTCAGCTCTGTTTGCACAGTAGGTCATTTCCACTTAAGCTCCACACCTCCAAGGACACTTCTACCCTTCTTCCAGGCAGTTCCCAACAATGTTTACAAGAATGCCAGGAGTATGTTGGTGTCACAGGAAAGTGGAAAGCAACAGCACCCCAAAAAACAGTAAGAGAAGCTGTCAAGCAGCAGAAATAATTACATGGAATCTCTGAGGAAGTCTGTGGAAAGGAAGGGAATGGAAAACATTTACAGATACAAATAATGGATTTCACCTTGCTAAAAGACAACATCTAGAAGAATTACTACTCTTGATGTCATATTGACCCACACAAGGCACACAGTAGGACCATCTACTAAGAGTCACTTTTAAGAGAACACCTGTCCTTTAACATGATAAATTTATATTTTCTGAACTCTGAAGAGCATCTGTTCAAGCTGTTAACATAAAAACAATTCCCACTCAGGAGGACTGTTCTATTGTGAGAATTTTTTCAGGAGCAGACAACCATATTTCCTTTCACCAGATCCCACCACAGAATGGCTGAAGTTGGAAGGGACCTGTGGAGGTCACCCAACTCCCTTGCCCAAGCAGGGCCACCTACATCCTGCAAACCAGAACTGTGCCCAGATGGATTTTCAACATCACCAAGGATGGAAGCTCCACAATCTCCCTGGGCAGCCTGTGCAGTGCTTAGTCACCCTTGCAGTGATAAAATGCTTCCTGATGTTCAGAGGGAAGCTCCTGTGTTTCAGTTTCTGTCCCATGCCTTTGGGCACCACTGAAAAGAGCCTGTCTCTGTCCTCTTTGCACTCTCCCTTCAGCACTTATACACAGGGATAAGATCCCCGAGCCTTCTCCAGGCTGAACAGTCCCAGCTCTCTCAGTCTCTCATTGTATGAGAGATGCTTCTGTCCCATCATCATCTTGTGGCCCTTTGCTGGACTCTCTCCAGTATGCCCATGCTTCTGTTGTATAGGGGAGCCCAGAACTGGTCCCAGGACTCCAGGAGTAGCCTCACCAGTGCTGAGCAGAGGTAAGGATCACCTCTCTCTCAACCTGCTGATATTAACATGTCCCATCTCTCCTTTTTCCAGCTCTCTGTACCAGACATGGGCCTGGTGGTTACTTATCTGTAGTTGTTACAGAATTTAAGACTCTATTCTGCTCATTTCAGCAGGAAGTATTCCAGCAGTCCAGTGAATCATAACAATTACTCTAGAAAATATAAGAAAGCACTTGTGAACAAGGCTAGCTACTCCCAGTCTTCAAATACAACTCATTTAATATAGATCAAACAGTATACTTCCCTTGAGAAGTCCCATTCCAGACCTACGTTCCTCACAGCACACAACTTACCTCCTTGTCCAGCAAAAGATGGCATCTGTTGTGAATTAAGTTTAGTTATCTGAACTCCTTTAACTGAGTTCTTTTGAATGGGTGCTTTTGCTTACCATTAGTAGTTGCTTAGCACGGGAAGCTGAAGTTACTAAAGCCTTAGGCCACAAGCAGGTAACTCCCACCTAGATAAAGCTGAACTTAATTTACAATCTGCACTTGTTTAGTTATGTAAACAAAGGCCTTGAGACCCTTACAAATTGGAAGATAAAGGAACTGCATCTGTTAGCAAAGAGTGACAACTGGAGAGATAAGAAAAGGATAAGAAGAGGCTCAGAAAGAACCCAATAACCGACAGAAGAACCTAGACCAAAATTCGCCATTGGACCAAGAAGCATGTGCAAGGAACGTGCTTGCTTGAACAATGTGATGGTCCGGTGCATAGAATGCAAGAGTACAAAACCCCAGGAATCTCTGTTCTGGGTCCCGTACCGGAGGCACACAGCTCCAGCCGCTCCTACTCCTGTACCACTCAGTTACATTATTTATCTAAGAATCAGATGACAGAGACTCTGCTGTGGGAAACCTGGGGGTCAAGAATTTTCCTTAACAGCATCTTGTATGATTATTACTATTATTAGAAAAGCATGTTATCAAATGTGAATACCTGTACCAGTTGGTAAGTGTCATCATGATATACAGTGATGCCAGGAAAAGCATGAAATGAAAGAAGGAGTAACTGTAAGTAACTCCATCCCTCTCATTATCTATGGCTCTGTGAACATCATCTCCATCATCAAGGGAGCTGTCACTCCTGGGCATTCCATCCTCTATCAGTGTTGATTCATCGCTGGTCAGCATCAGCTTGTTCACTTGGCTGTTGTTGGATGTTCGGATGCTGCATTTGACACGAAAGGACACAGTACAGTTACCCAAATACAATTTAGTGTCTGGCAATGAGAAGTAATACAAGTTAACAGGAATTTTTATTTTATTTTTTTTTAAAAAAGCTTACCTTGAATAGAGAACACAGAGCAAAAACAAAACCAGTCCTACAATTCCTTGTGCATCCCACCACTGAACTATCTGACCTTCAGTTGGAATGGTGGTGCTATTGTAACCAATGATGCTCAGCAAACTTGGGTTACAGCGCCTGTCTGTGGGAGATACTACGTTAGGACTTCAGTACATTTCCACATCGAATGCATGGTAATAGAAAGGAACTGTGACAGTCTTGAGTTAAAAAATAACCTTTAAATCTGATTTTAACCTACTGAGTCTCTCTAAAGCAGGCAAATGAAAGTATGTGACATAAAAATCTGTCTCTCCAAGCAGATAAACGGATTTTAAACTTATATAAGATATGCATCAACTGCATTACTGTTTCATCTCATAATTAGATACCACAACATAAAAACACTCTGCATATTGAGCTTTACAAATTTTACCATTAGAAAACAAGTTTGACAACAATATACTCTGTAGATGGGGTACCAGAGTCATCTCAGAGTTGGAAAATAACGCTTCAAAGTCAGATTCATATTACCAACTGTTCCCAATCCACCGCCTCCACAGATAACATGGATGAAACAGCTGAGAACGGCAGACCATCCTATTTCTCCATAATTACTGCAGGAATTAGATATGACTCATATGTACTATTACACAGAAGCAGAGAAGACTGTCCATCATTAAAGACGAAAGGGCTAGAGACCCAATTAAAAACACCAACAATCAATATTTGACAGCTTATTTTAACGACCAGAATTTCTGCATTTTTTTTAATCTTTTTTTTTAGAGATGCTCTGCTGTTTCAGTGCAAGCAGCACTGAAAACATTTATTAATACATTATTTAAAATCCTCTGTTTGGAAAAATATTATCAGTAGCATCTCAGTCACCAGAAAGAAACTTGAAACTGGGTGGGGAGATGAACCTTCCAGACACCTGGGAAGAGCTGTGGGAACTTGCAACATCTAACCTTTAGAATACGGCAGTCCTGCCAGTAAGAAATCAAAATTTTTCCATATGATAAACATAAGAGCAAGTGAAAAACACATTACTTTGGAAGAACTATTTCTTCAGTATGATTACAGAAAGTTGGGGAGGGGGAAGAGAACACTAAGTAATGACTCCTGCCTCTACCTTACACGCATGGTAGTAGCCCATTCAAATACTGCCCTGCAAAATGGTGAAAATACAATCTACTGCCAAACTGGTTACCCAAAAAAACATACACTGCTCCTATACTTACCTGGTTCATTGGTCATAGCTGACCAAGTCAAATACATGGTATAAACTGTGATCACAGAAGACTGCAGCAAACCAGATCTTGGCTGAGATTCCTATGCAAAGTAGTCATGGAACAGCAAAGTTAGCCAATTACAATTCTCAGGCACAATTATATATTTTGTTATATATAATAGGTGCCTGGGACTAATAATAAGACTCCCAACCCCCCCACCCCCCCACCCCCAAAAAAAAACACCAAACAAACCAAACAAAAAAAAAAAACAAAAGGCAAAAAAATACCCCAAACAAATCTAGTAGATAAAAGAATTAAAACTATACCTGAATCTTCGGCAGAATTGACATGACAGAAGCACCAATACACAGCAGCATATTAACACTGATAAATGCCTTGTTTTCAGAACAGCCTTCCGGATGAGTGTAATAAACATAAAACAAGACAATAGCTACCAGAGACAGCAGGTAATTGACAGCTGTAGCTGACAGCAGTGCTGTGAAGAGACACAAAAAGAGTTAAGCTGCTTAATAATGGAAAGTATTAGAATTGAAGTAGTATTACATGACTCTCAGGTTTTGGATATGGCATACAATCACAATTAGACAGCAGCTCTGGGCACTGAAGCACAAAGGAAGTAAGTTTTCAATACTCTGATGTGTTAAAAAGAAAGAACACAATAAATGGGAAGCCTGAAGCCATACTAGATTCTCTGGTGCTCAAAGAGCAACCAAGAGCAGCAAGTGTGAAGGAACAAAGTTCTATTACACACACTCTGGCTAAAAGCTTAAAAAAGAAATTGAAGAACTACTTCTCCAATAGAAAGAAAACCAAATGTTATTTCCAAATTCCATCTTGCTAAAAACATTAAACAGCAAAACAGCCACTGCACAAAGACAGGCCGTGCTGTCTTTTGAAATACCTAAATTATCACATCTGAAATGATTTATTAAAATTAACATGTATTTTCTTTACTATCTCAGCCTTTCACTCAGCATGTACATTTGAAGAATGTCCGACTGGCAGACAGAAAGTAAAAAACAATTATTTGAGATATTTATGCTCCACATGAAGCAGTAAGAGGCCAGTTTGGTTTTAATCAGTGCTAAGGTATAACAAAAGTTATGGCTGAAAAAAAGAAAAGACAAAAAAAAAACAAAACACCTACAAATGCCACTTCTTTGCTATCACGAACTGAAACTCTGCTCCCAGAAATTAGATCTTATTACTGATAGATTGTTGCCCCTCTCCCTTGCCCCCCTTATTTAACTTGACATCAAAAGGACAGCACAACAGAGCTGAACTACACCATCTGAGAAAGTGATACTTATGCACGACGTAGCCCTTCTGCACTCTTGTAAAATGCACTGCTTGGTGAATAACTGATTTAATATAATGCACAACTAAATCTAAAACTTGCTTGTGGTCCAGTCCTTTACCTGCATACCAGCATCTTGAGTTCCCTTCCTCCATTTTTTCAACCCAAGATTCATTCCAGGAGTGGGCAAAGTCAATAAGCAAGACCAGTTGAATAAGAATAAAGCAGAATGCTCCAGCCATACCTACATAAAACCACACTAGAAGAGAAAGAAAACAAGAAGAACCACAGATATGTCTCTAAACAAATAAAAGTGCTATAGTTAAGACAGCTACAATTAAAGCTCTAAGACATCAGCATGCACTTAGTTTAACTTTAAACCCATTTATGATGGCACCATGATACGGCAAAAGAAAATATTCCCTTACCAGTTGTAAATGGTCCCTCGGGTATGAAGAAAGCTCCAACACTAATTGCAAGTGCTGTTGCAAATTTGAAGAACCAGAATCTAAAGTGAAATTAAAAAAAGTAAGGCCACTGCTGAAGTCTAATCTAATTCACCAGAACTTGAAAGTAACAAAATACGCATCTTTAAGAATGAGTGAATTAAAGCCCCCAACTCTTAAGTCTTTTGAAGTAGGTTATAAATCTCTTCTTACCTGCCCAAGATTTTTGTTCTTATTATGCTTGAACTGTGCTAGACTGACATACAATTTGGCACATTTCCCAGGGATATCTCATTCGCGTATTACAAATTAAGCCAGGGTGAAGATAACTGAGAGGATTTATGTTTGGATGTTTGTTTTTTTTTTAAGAAGGTTTCTACCTAGCACAGTGACATCACTGAGCCGCCTGCATATCAGAAAAACAGGTTAAAAATCCCTACCTGTTTTTAATATCAAACCAAAAAGTCAGAAGATCTGTTCGGTTCCCACAATGACAGACAACATTATGCTGGAGTTCCCTACCAGTCTCAATTCACTTCCTACATGGAAGAGATGTACAAAACCCTGGATTCAGACTTTTTAGGCCTACACCTGCTGAGGTTTAACCACAGCAACAAAAGCAAAGGATTTATCTTTCACAGAATAGACACAAACAAACTAAGTCCCCATTCCAGGGCAGTAGCATTGGATTTTATTTTTTTCTAGTAGAAGATAGAGTCTTGGACAAACAAAACAGATCAGATGTTTCCTAGAAAACAGACAAGGAAGTATCTTCCACTAAAGATTTACTAAACTCTCCCCAAATACAGACAGTGTACAAATACACCCTGCATAGTAAACTTCTAATCAAAAAGTTACACCAACAAAACTACAAGAAGCTGAAGATGATTTTTTCTGATCACAGTGGCAGGCAGCTCCAAATATAGGCACAGTATCATCTACATGTACTTCAAAACTGAATATAACACAAAGACAAGTACCACACTCCACAATGGATGGTTTTCCAGTTTTCTATCCCTGCCCATCTTTCCTCATACTTTGAGCAAGTGGAATCTGTCCTTCCGGCTGTTACAATCAGGGGATGGTGACCAGAGAAACACATTCCAGTTGTGTGGAGAGGAACTATGTGAGATGACTGAGTGAAGAATGTAGGGGAAATGGACTAATTCACTGGGACACAGAGAAGTGACTAAACCCACTTTGAAGGCTGAATTAACAACATTCATGGTGTAGCATATGCCTCACTAAAATTAGGTTTTGAATCCATATATTTTTTTGAATTCTCATTCTCAACTGTAGAAATCGGAACATGTTCAACTTTGATTAAATCTAATCTCTAATTTCCAGACTTTTTAAAGTGATCTTAACACTCTACCCATATAATGTGTGACAGCTGAAAGCACTTCTCATCTGAACCACCACCTACATTCTGTATGAATTCTGTGCAAGCCAGCAACAACCCTGTGAATACATTATAACTGATTTTTTTCTATTAACCCAAGGCTGGAAACCATTCTGAGTACTGCCATTAAAGCCAAGGCAGCAAGAACTGGCACCAGACCACATAACTAGGCTTAACTTGCACATGAGTATGGAAAAGTTAGTACATATATATGGGAAAACCCAATATTCTGAACATTTCAAATCACTGGCAGAAAGATGACATCATGAAGTATTACAGAAGATACATACAATTTCAAAAATCAAAAGCCATGGTTTTCATCAAGCTACCTGTATTGGAGCAACCAGTTATTACAGAAGTGTTGGAAGTAACATTATTAAGTATTGTACCAGTAACAAGTATTGTTTTTCCCTCTACCCTGGTGCTGACACTAGACTGGCTAAGAGTAAACTGCTACAGGTTGCATAAATAGTACCAACATTTGTACTGGATAGCACAACCCCATACAAGGACATCAAAAAAATCCCAAACACTTAAGAAGCACTTTCAGGTTTAAAAAAACAAAACAAAACAAACAAACAAAAAACCCACCCCAAAGTGTTGCTGTAGAATGTACCTGAACTATTTTCTTGCATGTACCAAGTATGCCCTTCTGAACAAAGCAGGGTGGAGGGAAAGGCTGATCTGAGTTACTGCTGCTAATGCATCTTAATATTGTACCCAGCCTCTTTTTTAAGACCGAAACAAACAAAAGAAGCAAACAAAGCAATACTCTTCTCAGTCTTATTTTCCTTTCCCCTACAGCAATCATTTGAAGATTTTTCTCATTTCATGCTAGAAATGTTTAATCTTATTACACTGATTTTCATTTTTATGGCTTAGCTGTTCATAGCTTCCATTAAATATAATAATTTTGAAAAAGTAGTCTAAGCAATCACTGTGACCACCAAGACTAGGTACCATAAATAATTTTATACTTTTTAGTGCTATTCCCTATTACAGTTATTTACATCTCCTTGGTTCAAGAAGCTATGTTACACATAAGCTGAGCCTGGACAAAAACTACCACTTATGTCAATTCCACTCATCTTCCATCTGATAATTCTAACTATAATGCAATACAAAGAATAATTTCTGAGCTTCCCAGTAAATTTAATACATAACTCATACTTCTTTATGCAGAGGGAAGAATGAAGAAAAGATAACAGAGGGGGAAGAGATATGTTATGTATCTATATAGAAACATACATAAATTGTTATAAGTTTCAAAACAAAACTGTTCAGAAAAGTGCAAGCCTTTACAAACATCAAAGTTAGGAGTGTAATTCCTGTTACAGATGGACAGATGAGGCTTTTTAATCTTTCAATTTGTTGAAAAAATCTCAGTGGAATGAAACTTAGTACCATCATTCATCTCTGAATTTTGTCATATTTGGACAAAAGCAGAACCTCTGATCTTGGAAAACCTCAGGACAGATTATCCATTGTCAAAATGGATCTTTTCCTCTTACAAAAATTAATCTGCCATGCCTAAGAACTTTGAGTGCCCTCTACTGCAACATCACTCCTCTAGCTACTATGCCACTCTGTTTGTGGAACAGTATATTTGACTAGTGTGCTTGGCCACAGACTTTATTTCCACAGTAGCTTTATCTCATATGCACATACTGCTCATGTCTGTATCTTACCCATTGTGCACCGCTGCTCTTGGGTCATTGCTGCTCTTCACTTTGATCATCAATAAGGAGAAGAGGAGGAAGAACATGGCCATACCAAAGCACACACGGTACACAGCTTTGTAACCAACTAGTACATCACAATTCACATGGCCGTACACACCAGGAATAGTTGTTCCCATACCTCCATCACAAAATCCAGGAATCTGTGATAAATACAAGACACTTCAGTCATCTGTAAAAGGCCTCCTGCGAGTATGTATTACTGCTTTATTAATATACCATTAATGAGTATTTTAACATTATGCAACTATCATCGTCAGAAAATATAATACTGAAGGGCTGTACTGTTATTTACAGTCTAACTAGAATATTAAAAACATTTAAGGAAAAAAAAATCCCACATAGGCAAATTCTACACAAAACCAAGTCTAATTAACGGGGGGTGTGTGTCTTGATATTAGCAATTTCAGAACTTCTCATGGAAATGCAGTTTTCACTTGCTGATCTGAATCAGAAGATAAATAAAAGATCTGGAATTTAATAAATTTGATTTGACAGCTACTATCAGGTAGCTAGGAGAAGGCAGCCTGCTTACTTCTCTTTAAAACAGAAAGAGCCTCCCCGTCAAAAAAGCAACATCAGTTAGAAGTATCTGTAACCTCCATACAAAACAGCTGAGAATATCCTTTCCAGTCACTACCAGGACATGAACAACATCTTTCTGAAGTCAAATCATACTCCAGAAGGATTAGTTTTCTTTCCTAGGTGACTAACATGGCTCTCACAGAAACTCTAATCACTACACCACACCAAAATAACCATTTACAGATTAATCATTTCAGGGGAAGAAAATCAAAAGCATGTCTAACAGAAGTTCGTATCACCTACAAACAAAATAAAAACAGCAAATCAAACACTAACAGAAACAAAGCACATGCATTCCAAGCTCAGTGAACTTATATGCACTCCCATAACTCAAATTATCACTCAGTAATTTTACATGCACTATCATATCTGCATATAACTAATAAACTGTAAAATCCTATAAGCACTTCCTCATTTCCTTAGTGAAAAATATGCTACTATCGTTAGTGAAAAGTATTTTTGTTATGCATTTACACACTTTAAAACAGAATTTTAATCAGTATAGCAGAATGAAACTACTGTGGTTATTTTTTGATTTTATTAACAGCAACCAAAACCAATCAAGTGCCACAAATACAAGCATGTTGATAATGTATAATTTAAAACTCCATATACATAAACTACATTTTCTTGTTTGAGACAAGATTTTGTTTTTTTCTCCTCTGAGCTGTTAAGGAAGAGGTGCAACTTTATCTCTAAATAGTACTTCTCATCCATGCAGTGATGGTCCCATGAGTTCTTTGTTTATATGATCTACAATCAAATTAACGGTGACTGTGAAGCACAGGTGGCAGCTCAATGACCTATTTCCAAATAAAACTCACACTTTCAAGATGTCATTTACTACTATCTATGACATTTGTTCTACCACACATGTTAGCAAAGAAGCAACCTGACCTTCTTCAGCTGCTCTTCCATGCCTGGTATTAACATCACACAGGCAACGCTCACGCCGAGAAGTAAAAAGAATGCATATATGAGCCGAGTTATGGTGGAGTTGTTTCCACTGGGGCAGCATCGGCAGAGCAGGCATGGAGCACTTCCACATAAACATGGTATCTGACAGAAACAGAACATACAACAAACTCTTTAAAAACGTTTGCACCGCTAGATTTCAATATTTAATCAGGCTGTGCAGATCATCAGCAGTTATGATGGAAAATTACTCATCCTGTGCATTCCATCACTAGTGCAGGCTAAGTCACTGTAACACATTTACAGAGCCCCCTCACAATCTTGGAAGCACTTCCTAATGCACCACTGTACAGTGAAATTAGTGCTATGTCAGAAGTAATCATTTATCCATTCACAGGAAATAAAGACTGGATTCAGGCTCATTTGTTCTCTTGAATTTTATTTAATTTCAGCTAAATGAGATGCAAGGATTGCTTTTAGTTAACAATTCCATCCTCCCTTCCACAGCTGCAGAGATTAAACAAATACTCCAGAAAAAAAAAAATATTTGAGCACAACTGCCACCTACAACAAACATGTCCAGTATCTGGCCAAGCTGGGCCACAATCCTCACTGGTGAGGATTCATAAACATCACCCTGACATAGATACCAGACAGCAGCAGAACCCAGCTTCTGCCCCAGCTCATCCACAGGACACCTCCACCATGTGACAAAAGCCATAGGTGCTAATCACAGCAGTGAAGACACCCAGTCAGTCACATCAAAACATGACTAGTTACACAGCCACATGACCAGTGCATGTCAATCATGCAGCATGACTGGCATGTGTCAGAACAAGTTCTTAAAGATTTAGTCATATGACAATTAAAAAGGCCAGTAGTGTGCCGCTACCAGGAAGGGCCCAGGGCTTACAGGAAGAGCAGACAAACTGTCACAACACTCCCAGCAGCCTCCGCAGAAGCCCTCAGGAAAAGGCACAGATGATGCGTTCTTACAGGTTCAACCAGACTCACACACTTGAGGTCTTTTAAATAATTTCCTTGCATTCTTTTTGTACTTGTGTTCCTCTCTGAGGATGGAGGAGCCAAGAATCTCCACTTGCTTTGCTACAGAATCATCTTTAAATAAGCAAACTTCAGTACTGAATTTGTCTTGCTAAAAAAGTGAAACTAGGCAGATTCTCATTATAACTATTTCAATATGTAAAAGATATTATGTTGACATTTTTTTACTTCCTCCTCCACTCAGTATCATTATAGCACAAAGAGTACGAGCATGCTGATTCCAGGAGAGGAATTTTACAATGCAACAACTTCCCCAAGGAGGTGGCAGAGTTCATGACAAGGTTTTCAAGATGAGATTGAACATGGTGCTTGCTCATCTTATCAAGGCTCCCTTTCCCATAGAAGGTTGGATCAGATGATCCTTTGAGGCTGTTCTGTAACTGCAAGCAACTACATTAGGGCACCTATGTTTAGTACGCAAGAAATGTATGGCAAATATTGGCTTAGGATACATAAGGATTTTATAGTACTATATGTATTCCAACAGTTCCTCAACACACACAAATAACCCTTCTAGTGAAGAGTATTTCTATTCTCTATTCAAAAAACTTACTTTCTTGAACGAATTCTTTCTACATTAATATTTTTAAAGATCCTGTTGAATAAAAGGCTGAGTTTGGCGGAGTAGAATATAACCTTTAGGGTCATCTGCTGCAGAAAACTTGGTGCAAGGACTCCCTGGTATACAAGCCACTTCTCTTCTGAATCCCAGTTGTAAACTGTTTGTTAAGCGTTTAAATAATTCAAGCAACTTCCTCCCAAATGCACACAGAGGAATGTGTGTTTTGAGAGACATGGGAGGTTTGCAGTGGATGAAATAAAGATGACTGTCTCCACCTCACTGGGTGACAACATGCCTTGAACGAGGCAATACAACTCATGTAAGTGTCTGAGCTCCAACAACAGCTTCCAAAACATTTTGCCACCAAGAAGCTTATCCTTACAAGCTGAGACCATGCACATGAACAAGAGACACCTATTGATTACTGATACTATTTATACAAGTTGGCCACTTCTACAAGGAAACATGGTATAGTCCAAGTCCCTCTTTCTTTAGGCAAAAAAGAACAAAATACATACCATTCCAATCAAATGTCATCATACTACTGGCAAAACCACTTCTAACAGACTTCCAAAAGAACAGAAAGCAAAGAACATTCAGCCCATAGAAGCGAGTTTATCAGCAGAGAGGACAAGGACAGTTTGTGCTGCTTTCTTCCTGAATTCCATACCTCCTACCAAGAATCCTACAGTACAAAAAGTAAGATACTACCACAGAAATCAAAGCTTAACTCCCCAGGTGAGACTCAGCTTAGTCACAGATGCGCACAAAGAGTTACCCTGCAATTAGCTTTGAGATTGTTTTGTAAGGAAGCTCAGACAACAGTTACTAAGTCACAACCACCATCCAGTAACATTTGTACCTACCAACTCATTTTTCCCCAAAACGCACAGGGATACAAGGAGCTCAGTGGTGTTTGCTAAGGCAAAAATAATAAAAAATGACCCACACACCTATTCTGGGAGCAGCCAGCTGGGCAGACAAGTTAATTCATGCCTGCTAAACTAGTCACTTCATTCTCTCTGGGAATTGCAGGAGGAACATATAACAAGATGAATACTGTAGAAAAAGAGAAATGCCAACAAAACCACTAAAAATCAAGTGTTACTGCCCCGAGGTACACAGAACAGGGTTTTAGTATCAAATATAATCTTCTTACTGGGGTAATGACTACATGATTATATACTGAATTAAGTATTCACAAAAAAACTAAGCCCTCCCCCGCTGAGCCTAGTCAGGTTTTAGCTACATCATCCCTACAATGTGCTTAAAAGAACCAATTTAGTCAAGATCTTTGCTTTGCTAAAGAATATTAAAGTGAGTAGAACAGCAGCTGAGCTATTCCAGAGAACAGAGCAAGAGAGGCACGACCCAGCAGCGTGAAAATGGCACTGTCTGACCAATCAGGATCAGAAGACTTCTAGTGAGATGACAGTGCTCTTAAGGCCTTTCCCCCATCCCACTACCCATCTCTGGTATGCTCATATGTGCTCTTAAAAGCACTGAACTGAAGCACTGCCTGCTCAGCACAGAGCAGGGCAGAGCTATAACCAGCACTAACACCACACAAAAAAAAAAAATCCCAGAATAAAGGGTATGAGGCCAGATGCCAAGGTCAGGTACTCAGAGCAGCTCTGCATGCCACAACACGTGGCCTTGCAAAAGCTACACAGCTGAAGCAAGAGCAATAGCAGCATCTTCTCAGACAAAAGCAGAGCAGTTCTACTGGCCATGGACAGTCCACACTAGCACAACCTCTGCTCCTTCTAGTTCCCCCGCTGCCTCACCCTCACAATTTGCTTTGCTTTCTGCATCCCAAATGGCACTTTACTGACATAGCCTTAGAGACCAGTGCAGACAGACTTCTGTAAAAACTATCATACACAAGGTTTTTATGTACTGCTTAGCTGTGGTATTAAGTGTGGAAAGAAACCCCAATTTGCTTGGGCATTTTAAAAGAAGGTATTACCCACTGTAAATCTTGACTTAATCAAGATTACATACTCATGTAAATCATTCTGGCTAAAAGACTACTACATGTATTTCTCTGTACAGAAGCAAACACTCAAAACTAAGAGCAAGTAAACCGAGATTCTTCATGCAACTACAAACACCAGCCAGTTATCAGAAATGGCCATTTATGCACTAGAAAATGCAGCATATACTAACTCAAGTATGTGAATTAAAACCTACAGTCATACTGTCACTTTGTATTTGACAATAATTAAAAATGCTAACGTTAACTATATTCAGCTAGTAATTAAAAGTCTAACTGGCTAATCCATTAAGTAGCATTTTAAATGTTAATTAAAGCAAAATGAACACTGACAGTACTTCCTTAATGGGATATTATCAGTGTTCTAGTCACCTATTACATGCATATCAGCCAGGAAGCTTAGCTCATACAAATTTACCCATCACTTAACAGAATTCAGACAGGAGACTAAGGAGTTAAGTATCATCTCTGTAATTAAATATCACTCTATACTACAGGAACCAAAATCCATATATTTTGGCAGCACAAATACTGAGGTTTGAATCAGTATGAGGCTTTGTTAGACCAGCATGTAGGAACTGTTTGAATACGCATAATTTCATTTAATCCAGGTATAGTACAATATTTTTGATTTGGTAAATTCAGGTTTTCACAATTGCACTGACATTCCCAAGACAGAACTCTGAAGATTCATAATCCACCTGACTGCATCTACACAGGCACTAGAGTTGGAATGACCTGTCATCACTTAAGGATCAAAGAGCAACGCCTCAAATGAGGACTGCTATGCAGGATCTCTTTCAACTTCTGTGCTGTTCTGCACAGTGCAAACAATTTAAAACCACATCGGAACTACTGTTTCCCATTAAGAAAAATCACCTGACGATGCTCAGCATGGTGGCGACACATTAGCACACACTACTGAGCACTGCGAAAATGATGGCTCAGTAAGACAAAGATACTATGAAGGGTGGAGCTGCTCAAGACAAAGCCGTAAAAAAGAATCCCATTAAATGCAATCACTAGGATCAGGGAAACATACATGGTTTATTTTTCCGTAAAGAAACACCAAATTCTTAAGCATTTAATTAGATTTTGACTCCTTTATACGTTTGGTGCGAGGGAGCTCAGTGGACAGTGACACCTCCCACACCGTTAGGCGAATCAAGCAGCGACCAGCAGCGCTGCAGGCCGGCCTGTCTGGTGAAGTACGAAGCTCCTCACTCGGCTTTGGCGGATCCCTGAAAAAGCCCAACGGGGGAGGGAACCACCGCGATCTTGTCTGTCAGTCCGTCCGTCCCCGTCCCCGTCCCCCCCCCCCCATTCTTTGGGCCCGCCTTCCCCAGCCTGCGCTGAACGAGCCCTGCCCCAGCGGAGCGGCTGCCACACGGGGCGGGAAGGGGGAGAGCGCCCACGGCCCACGCTGGAGGAGGCGGGAAGGCAGCGCCACAGACGCGCCCGCCCCTGGAAGACAAAGGCCCGGTGAGGCGACGGGCGAGGCACGGGACGAGGAGGGAGAGAAGGAGCAGCACTGGCCGCCTGCCTGGGGCCTGCGATGGGCACGGAGATGCAGGGAACCGCCGCACCGCCCGCCAGCCCCCGCCTTACCCAGCTCGCCATGGAGCAGAGGCCCAGGACGCCGCCCATGGTGGCGGCGAGCTCCGGCGCCTCAAAGATGGAAGCACGACGGCAAATATCTCTCGACAAGGTTGTTTACCGCTCCCAGAAGCGCTTCCTGCTGCGCTGACGCAGCGCTAACGTCACTTCCGGAGGAGGAAGGGAGGTGGTGATGGTGGGGCGGGGCCTGAGCTGCTCCGCGGGGTCGCGCAGCCGGAGCGCCCCCAACAGGCGGGCACCAGCCTCCGTGCCCTCGTTGCGCTTGGGTTACCGGTCATGGGGATGAGGTGGTTGAGCCGCTCCCGTGCTTTCCACGAGTACCCAAAGCCGGCGCTTCCCGGCACCTCCCGAAATCGGCTGATGGGCTGGAGATGGGTGAGGGGCTGAGGTCTCCCCTACCTGAGTGGTGCTAGCGGGCATTACGGACTGCATCCCATATAAAATGTATAAAACCATGCAGGACTGCCATGGTGGTGCTAAATAGAAGGTGAACACAGTCCAAACCCGAAAATAGTCAAAAAAAAAAAGTATACCTAAAAAATCTTTAAAAAACAATCAGTAATCATGGAACAGAAAATGTACACTTTATATAATTATATATTTTATCTGTTTATATTATAGACACAGTAATACCAAGGATACTGGCTCAGCTGAAAAACAAAACCATTTCATATGTCAAATGTGTTTTAAAACCCCAAAAGCAAGCACCTGAGAAAGATAAATAATTGAGGTTTTAAATAAAATACTTAGAAGTGTGAGGCAGAACATTTCATATGGAGTTTTATAGTACCATTTTACAAATTAAGAAACATCTTTGACTCACAAGTTTCTCTCCTTGCTAACATATGCAGTGATTGCAGTACTACATACTGAGCTGCTGCTCAGATTGGACTTCTCTATGAATATAGATAAATCTATCGTTTATAATTGATTTTAAGGGCAATCCTCTTTCCAAAATCAAACATGAAAAGAAAAGGCTAAGAAGGTACTTTTGGAGGCTGTAGGTTTAAGGCTTAGACTATTATCTAGTGATAAAAAAGGGAATGGGAATAATTAACAAGAGAGCAATAGTTACTAGCTTGAAAGGTAGGTGCACAGAATTAGTGGGCACTGAATGCTGAACTGAAATAAAAAGTCAGTGTGCCTGTCCTTACCAAACATTAAGAAAGCTTTGGAAAGTTCCTATAAAAACATTGCTGAAATGGAAGTCCTCAAGCATGGGAGGTGGGATCAACTGTTGCTTAGGGTGCACCTGCTTCTTGGATAAATAGTCTACTCACCACTGGCCCTGGCTATTGCTGATAAGCACCTCTTTGTACTGCACCAAGACTGCAGACTAGCTATGATCAGAGCATGACGCCTGAGCCTAATCCTGAGCCATCTTCTCTTACAAGACTCACTCTAGGGTAATGGGACCTTCCACCTCCATAAGAGAGGTGGATTTGCACCTGTGGCAAGGAGGAGAAAAGACAGGGAGAGGAAGGCAGTGGGTGCTACTCTGTCCTGCGCTGTAAGGCTGGGTTTGGCAGTGAGCAAGAATTTAAACCTTCTCTATGTGTCCTGTGGAGGAGGACAATGGGAGGGCAGGGGTGGGAGAAAATGTTGGAGTCCCTTTAGTTTGGCCAGTAGATCCACAATAGTAGTTCTTAATGATCACTTCTGTTTGCGCACTAAGTTAAGCTAATAATGGGTGTTGTGTTCATCTTCTACATAGCACCACCTGATAGCCAGAAGGTCCTGGAGGCTCAACGTCAGCTCACAGCTAACACCGTGACTTGCTTTGTGTGATGAATTCATAGTCTCTCAAAAAAGGAGTCTGTTGCCTCTCATTTTGAAGCCCTTTATCTTTTCTAAATACAGGTTTTCATTAGTTACTGATCTGCTCTGCTTCTGTATTCCCACAATCATCAGTGTGCTCTTTTTCCTTACAAGAGCTTCTGATAGCCAAGGCAAACTATTTCTGTCCAGACCAACCTGATCTCTTTTCTTTCCAAATATGAAATCACATCACTGTTCTCTGATGTTTCTTTATTTCTGCTGTCTTATTTGGAGCATTTACTGTGGAAAGATACTGAATCATCACATACACTTCACTGAACCAAGTCCTCCTCCTTCATCACACATCTTTTCTAAGAAATTGTAAGAGAGAAAAGATCTGCTACAGGAATTTTGTTTCTGGAATTCTGTTTCACTTTCAACTCACACAGCTTGCTCAACAGTTTTAAATCATATTGTGAAATCTCAGTTTTGTAGAAACTAGCAGTTTCTCAATGTTGTTCTTTGAGAATTTGGAAGCCTGTTTTGGCTGTTCTTATGCTGCTATGGAAATGGTTAGGACTTTGCTTACCTTCAGCTATGATGGTACATACTTCACTGTGCACCAGAGTTTCTTTTAGCTAGATGCTGTCAGTCCCCTTGCCACTTGAAAAGCCTCTTGCAACATTGCTAGGTTTGGATGCTTTATTTTCACTGTGGTACTTCAGTTTTATTCAGTTTGAAGGGGCGGGGAGGAATCCTTCATACCCAAATATGTGTCTCGGACGGCTTCCCCAGTGTGATCTCCTGCTTCCCTGTAAGCCTCTTGAGTTTGTATGGATATGAGAAGCAGAGCTGTACATTTTTTGGGTAGCATTCTGAATTTTCATTTTTAGAAAATAACAGGGCTCAAAAAACTGAAGTAACTTTTTTTTTCACATCTCGTTTATGTTAGGGAGCTTTTTACTAAAAACTATCTTTCTGTCAAATGCTTATTGGAAAATGAGGATTTTTCCAGACTGGAGACCATTGTCAGTTCCATGGTCTGCACAAGAAACTTCCATCAGCCTCTGCAGCGAACACTGGATCTGCAAAGCCCAGAGATACATCATGGGGGATCCCACACCATTCAGCCAACACGGCTATACTCACTTAAACCTCCATCAGAAAAGCTCTGGTGACCATTTTGTCTCCTAAAGTTGTTTCCACTGAGAGGAAGGGTGAGCTAGGCAGAACAAGATACACCAAACAGGCTTATGCTTTAGGTAAGGCTTTTCTGAATCCGCACTTTTCTGTTAGTGATTCAACACTCTGGTACACAGCGTCAGAGAGAGAATCCTGGAAATTGCTTTGGACAGGAGGTGGACGAGTTGCCTGGTGCCTGCCTCACCCTGAGGGAGCCTGCCCTTTGTGCTGTGAATTCCTGTCCTCAGTAACTGAGTTACCATTCATTGCGTTTGCTTTTTGAAGGAACAAACAAGTAGGAGGCTGGAAGCACAATGTAAATACTGCACTGCCTGGCATACACAGAATAAACCCTGCAGCTTGCAGGAGACACCAGGTATTCATACAGTGACCATGTGCGTAATGTGTGCACCATAAGCCCAGCAGTTCTGCATATAGCCAGGCAGTGCCCATGTACGTGTTAGGAGCGTGCACCACGTAAGCAGGAGTTAAAACATTTTGGGAAAAGTGTTGACCCTGACGTGTTTTCTGCCCATCTCCAGTTGTTCAGATGCCATGAGCACGTTTCTTTGGGACCTAGGGCACTGCTTCGTGAAGCACTCAGCGCTACGGTACAACAGCATCAGACCTTTCACCATGGATAGACTACAAATCTCAGACAAATACATCTCCAGGCCTTCCCAGACAAGACTTTCCAAGCACACAAACACAGATGAGAACATGTGTAAGGGAATAAAAGGACAAATAAAAGGTGGCTGTAACGGGGCCTCTCTCATCTTTGTGCTACAATGCCAAAATCATGCCAAGCATTATCATGAAATTCGAAGGAAACAAAATGTTCAGCCTTCAAAACTGAGGAAGACTTGTTCTGTCTACATGGATGTGGAGCTGTATGTGAAAATCATCTCCTCCAGAGGGCAGTGCAATTTAAAGAATGGAAATGTCTCGCTGCTGGTGTATAAATGGAAATCGGCAATTTGAAGATGTATTTTTATCTCAACAATGTTAACAGAAAAATAGTCTACAGAGATGTATTTTCTGGAATAATTCTGTGTACACAGTATGACTCTATATTTCACTTGCTTTAAGCCATATATAAGTGAAGTCTACAAAAATCCCCTTGTTTCTCCCTTGATCCTCTAAATGAAAAGTAATATAGAAATAATGTCTGTGATAAAAGATTATAGTATCCATGGTTATATCTCTATTGTGAGAGAAAAGTGGAGCACAAAATACTAAAATTCCTGTTTCTGATGGATTGTGCAAAGACTCAGAGATAGCTGAAATTAAATGGAATTCAGAAGCCATCTTTTTTAAGAACTGACCTAGATGTAAATCTAATACTGAGTCTAATAAATAGATAGGACTATAGAATAAATGTTTATCTTTATCTTAGTCTTACAAGGTGGCTTTTTTTTATTCCAACAATACCCATTTATGTAGATCAAAATCAAGTAATGCAATGGATTTAAATGGTAAAGCATTAATATGTATGTTTATGAAATTATATTTTGTCATCTCAAAAAATTACATTACTGAGTAGAAATTGATTAACAATGTACATTTTTCTTTTTTATAAATATATATGAATTTTTTTTTTTTCTTTACATAAGTGTGCATAGTCTGGAACTGGTTTACACAGGCACAGTTGTGAAGCAAAGAACAAAATTAATCATCAGATTATTCCATTCATGACATCAGAAGATTAGATACAGATTGTTATTAACATTCCTGTTAAGCCCCATCACAATCATTGCAAGTGAGAGAGAAAAACTAATTTCTACTTCTGTTACTGTTATTGTTTGCTTGGAAAGATGCTCATCAAGCATAAATTAACAAGACAGTTCCACATCACTACGTAATGCTCTGTGTTCTTAACAGGAAAATACACAAATACTTGGAATAAAATCAACTCCCTTCAATTTGTGTAGCAGAGTATGGTTCAGTGTTTCTAAATAATTGGCATTTTGGAGACTGCTGCTAGCATTATAGCAGTGTGAGTTGGGTACCATTAAAACACAATACTGACAACTTTCAGTCTATTTCCGTCTTATCAAGTGGTCCATCCATGAGAAGCTTTGTGTTTGTATTATTTGTCCTGGGGATAAGTCTAAAGAAACTTGTGGAATACACCAATTAATTATTCTACACCCCCGCCCCCAATTCCCTCCCCCTTTTTTTCATCAGACAGTGAGATTTAGGTTAGATGTAAGGAAGAAATTCTTTGCTGTGAGGATGGTGAGGCCCTGGCATAGGTTGCCCAGAGAAGTTGTGGCTGCCCCATCCCTGGCAGGGTTCAAGGCCAGGCTGGATGGGGCTTTGAACAACCTGGGCTAAGGTGTCCCTGCCCATGGCAGGGGGATTAGAAGTAAATGATCTTTAAGGTACTTTCCAACCCAGACCATTCTGTGACTCTATGATCTTAGAAGACCGTCTATGTTCTTCAAAATCATTCTGTCTTGTGTATTGGAGGCCTCATTCAGGTGTCTGAAAGGACCTGAGGGGACCCAGCTGGCAATGCACTAGGTGACCTCCAGCCTCAAGAATCAGTGAGCAGAGACCTGGTGGCAGTGGCTTTGCTGAAGGCAGCTTTCAGCACAGGTTCTCAGAGGCTTGTGCTCAGGGTTCCCTGGGTACACACTGTCGGTCTGTGACTGCCACCCTGTTCCCCTGCCCATGAAAAGACACTGATCAACAGCCTCACACCAAGAGAGAGAAAATGCTGTGAAAGCTGCCCCTGCACATCTTTCATGCATGTTCAGGGTTAAATGGTAACCTGCCTCTCTTCACTAGATTATTTTGGTGGGTTTTTTTGCAGACAGGCGTGGTTTCTTTGGCTTTTACTCTGTGCAGATTTAAGAAAAACTAGTTCAGAATGGAAAGCTATGCTGTCACCATCTCATTATGTATGTATAAGTTAACCCCACAGATACAGACACACAGTATTTGTTCTTTCTCATTTTTCATGTAGATCTGTGTATATAGATAAATGTGTGTGTAATTATGTATCTGCATGTTGCACGCTGATGTACATACATGTGTACACAAACATGCATACATGTGTACATGTGCGAATTAATGTTACTTGAAAGGAACTGTCATGGATCCTTATGCTGTACCAGCACTTCAGTGAATCTCTTGGCACTTCCCTCTTCATTTCAACATTGTAGATACACAAGCATTTGTTTTTTTCTTGTTTATTTTCATTAATAATGGCTAATTTGGAGCCAAATCTTTTCCTGAATTTTTATAAATGCCTCTTAACTTCCGTGAAATCTACCTCTGGGCCAGAACCTTAAGTAGCACAGCATCACCTCTCTCCACTGAATTTGCTGGAGGTATATGCGTCCCAACATTAACTAAAAAGACAATGATTTTTATAGGTATGGAGTAGGCAGCGCATATAATTATATGAATTGTAACGTTTTTGCTAATTCCACCTCTTTTGACAAATACATATACCTACTGTCTAATCTAAAAAAAATAGACTGAGAAATGTAGATATTTTTATCTGAGGATTAATAGGGAAGTTTTAGATGAGACACTAATTCTAAATGGCCTCAGAGTTTTGTGCCTCATAGTTATAGCGTTGATTAGAAGAAGATAGTGGTCTAGACAGTATCTCCTCAATCTCTGCTGGATAGCACCATCTGGAGCTAGTTGATTATTGAAATAAGGTTTTTTTAATAACCATTAAAATACATACACGTAGACAAAAATGAAAACCTACGGAAAGCTGGTAAATTTTGTGGGGTTTTTTGTTGGGCTTGTTGGGGTGTTTTTTTTTGTATCTGTAGGGATGTTATTTGTCTGTATTATTAATGACCTTCCCTTCCTTTTCAAAGGCAAAGAGAACATATTTCCCTCAATTATGAGTTTTGGCTTAGCATAAAGTTTGCCAGTCAGGAGTGGCAATACAGGGGTTCTAATCTTAAAATGTAATCATGAGGAAGTAAGGCTGTAGGATTTTAGTATTTGCACCATTAAAATATCTTTTGAAGCAACAAGAAAGCAACAGCTAGGGACCATTTTGCTGTTAGGACTGGTATTTTGGGCACTGTGGCTAATTTCAAAGAAATTAATAACATTGGTGGAATGAGATGCCATTCACTGGCTATTTTAAGCAAATTAAAATATGAAATTGCTGAACCACTAGATGTTATTTAACTGGCTCTGGCAGTTGTCCCAGAAGAAAGGGGGCAACAGATGCGAATCCATTTTTCCCAATGGCTCCAGAGGCACCTGCACAGCTTAGCTTCCCGGGAACACATGCTTCACAAATCTAATACCTTTCTTTTAAAAAGTCAGTGAGCATATGAATAAGGGTCATTTAGCTTCTGCAGTGTACCTGGATTTCTAAGAACCCCTACACAAGGCCCTCAGTAACAGCTTTCAAAGCAACTAATCAGTCATGAAATGACAAAAGAGGCTTCCTTTCTGATTAATAGCTATTAGGAAGATCCATCAAGGGCTATTAAACATAATTGTCCAGTTGCAACCTCTATTCAGGAAATCCTTAAAATGGTAATTGCTGGAACCGGGATGGCAAAGCTACCACCACCTGCTTGTCCTTCACTTACACCTTTTCCTGAAGCATTTGCTCTTGGCCTCTGCCGGGGAAGTAATGCTGGGAAAGAAGGCTTTTACCCTGACCTAGTTTTTACCTGACCCTTTCTAATATTCTTAGCTAAGTGTCGTATTATTATGTGTTATTATGCACTGAATAATAACAGTTATCTATGTTTTCCTCTTTTTAATGCTCAAAGGACTCTTTCTTACATAACCTATTTTGTTTAAAAATAGAGCAATAATTTCCACATCAATAGCTTCTTCTCTGGAGGACAGCAAACTTTCAAAATTTGAGCCATTGTCCATTTTTTTAATTGCTGTAATTTTAATTACAGTGTAGGAGGCAATGCAGAAATCTGTCATTCCTCTTGTTTTTAGAAGACTTTGGAGAAAGGAACAAGGTTCCTGCAGTTTGATTAGTCGCAATGAGAGATAGCCTCTGCAGAGACTTCGGAGACCAGCAGGAACATGAGCTGGACACAAGATGGCCATAATCCTTCAACCTGAGAGCTGCATTTGTGCTGGGAAATCAAAGATGAAATTTGCATGTGTGTGCTTTAGTAACTCTTACAGCCACAAGCAGTGAAGTACTGAACATGAGGGAAGTTTGGACTACAACATGAACTCTGCATCTGTATAAACTCACATGAGACAGAGCAACACTATTCAAGTCAACTTTTGTAAATGTAAGCATTCTCCCTCACTACAACTTCTTTCCCAGCATGAACATATATATATTAGTGGCAGTTTCAGGTGCAGAAGCAGGCAGCGCTGTCCCTCAAACAAAGCTGTTAGGAGAAAAGATTTATGTCTGTGTATTAAATGGGCAAATTGCTCTCTCAGTCTGTTAAGCTGTTGATATGATCTCTTGGCAAGCTAGAATGGCTCATTGCTATTTTCTGGAGTGGAACAAATTGCCTGTGTGCAAGTATAACCCAATAGTAAAAGACACCAGAGATATACTGATCAGTGCATTCAAAGAAATAAATCAGTGTTTATTTCCAGAATCCATTGACTTCATATGGGACCAGTTTTTAAATAGAGAGAAAAAGAATCAAGGTTTTCAGAGATTAATGCCTGAATTAATATGTAAATAACCCCTCTTCTGTTCCATTAACTTTAGCTGAACTTGTTGATTCACTGGACCTCCAGCTAGCAGAACATTCAGGCCACCCAGAAATCATGCCTAATTTTAGGTCCTTATTTACAAAAAAAAAAAATACACCCCCCCCAAAAAAAAAACAAAGCAACCTTAAGAGGATGCTTATAGCCAGAATTAATTTTTAACAATTGTTTATTTGTGATGACAGCCAATTTATTTTGTGGAAACCGAAGTTAAACTGATTTAACACCATGAAAGAAAAAACTGCTGAACAACAGAAACATAATTCTGCTGTTTTTCTTCTCTGGCTTAATAGACTGGTTTGAAGAACAGTGTTTTTTCACTGATAAATTTGAGTTTCATCTTTCATGGTATTCTGCACTGCAGTAATGGTATCAGAGCAGCTGCTTTACAATAGTGATGGAAGAGCCATGGGCTAAAGGAAGCATTCAGGAGTACTGGTATTTCTGTGACTGCTTTAGAATATGTTCACCACTGATTTCCTCTTTATGCACATGAAATCACCCAAGTACAGCAAGTCTTCATTGCATACATCTGGTTCAGTATGCTGCATGTGGAAGTTTGTTATCATGAAAAACACATGAATCTCCATAATTTTCTTTATTTGTTTAGCAAAGACTTTCTAGCAAAAGTCACAACTTATTTTAAAGTGTTTAAGTGCTGCTGAAGGACCAAAGCAGAACCCTTTTTGGTTTGCAGGCGACGAATGCCCAGTTGATGGTGGGTGGGACTGACAGGTAACCTGACTTCTCTTGTGGGTCCTGGATCTTGACAGCATGCCCCACTGCCGCATGTCAGACCAGCAAGCGCACAAGGATTATGGCATGTCGGGTACTAAATCATGACCTATAACCACCTTTGGTGGTCAAGCATTGACCCACGAGACATTATCAAGAAAGATGAAGTACTAGCAGGTATTAAAAGCTGAGGTATTTACTGTGATACAAATGAACTGTATTTCTTGGCTGAGGTCAACTGGACAGTATTCTGGCTAATCTATAGCACTTCACAGATACAACTTAGCAACAAGGAGGCTTTTGTTTGGGGGCATTAACACTTCCCTTCCCCATTTTTTTAACTTTAGGCTGTCAGTTTGCCTGTATTTGTTTCTCTTAACTCTGACCAAATGATTCTTTCTCTTCTTGAAGGCCTTTATGATGAAGAGGGACACTGGTCAAATATTAAGCAATTATAATGGTGTCAGGAAATTTTTATGTAGGAATGTCAGGGAATATTTATGTAGCCTGTTGTGAATTCAGTGTGTCCCCTATAAGATGTGTTTCCTGTATATAAAAATTCTGATGTCTGAAAACAAGAGATTTCTTTATTTAACTATGCAAGAGTTTAGAATGTGTCTATCTACTGTGCTACCACGAATGTGGCAATGCATGTTCTTCATTACTAGGAGCTTCTTGTTTCTTCCTGATCCCATTTGCAGACTGGCTTACTGTAACCTAAGGTAGGAAAAGGAATGGCTATAACTTTTGTTTCTCTACCAACACAAGACTTTTTTCTTTTTTTCATACTAGTGCAGCTGGATTTTTGCTGTTCCATCTGTCTCACGTAAGTGAATTACAAACATTGATTTTGTAAGTCATCAATGATCTATTGTATAAATACTTAGTCCAGATCTGCTTTCTTAGGTTTTCCAGACTTTCACAGCATATTATTATGGCAAATTTGCTTGATATGTTCTCTATATTTTATATAAATATTTTCTGTGGATATTCTTTCAGATCCAGAATTAAAATTATTTTTCTTATCTTGTCTTTTGACTTTCATGGCAGCTTTACTTTTATGCTAGAAAGCATCTCTCTTCAATGACAACATGTGCGAGTGGCAATGTGTGGAACTGTAGAGAAAAAGTGCTCATCAAAAGGAAATACTACCTGACCTATCTCCTCTGGGCTGTCAGGGTGACTCCCAGCCTGCAGAGACTCCCACCTCTTCTGGCTCTCTGGAACCTGCAGCAGTCAGCAGCATGATCAGGGCAGCTTCTGCCAGTTCCATATTGCACTCTCATCTTATGTCTTACCACAGCTTGTCCCAAGCAGCCATACTGTTTCAGACCTACCCTGACATGAACTTTTCAACGCTGAACTAGATTTACTCCTATTCTGACTGTAGGGCTAAAGCTAAAACAGTCATGCCTGGGTTTGCTGTCTCCTGGTGAGGATTGGGACTACCATTTTCAGCAGCTTCCCATCATTTCTGTAATCCTCAGACCAGCTTTTTTTCTGGCCAAAGTAATTTGGCAAAAGCTGACTTGAGTCGCAAATAGCATTTGCCTATCTCTATGTAGCAAACCTATTTCACGTGGGCATGCAAGGTCTCATAAAAACAGGCAATGAGATTTTCTGACAGCTCTGAGCACTGAATCATGGCTTGGGGACAAAAATGTTCTTGTCTACCCACCTGATATCCAGGCCAGAAGAGCTAGCTCCAGGCTACTCAACAACAGGCGCAGATTTAAATGGTAATGCTCCAAGAAAATGAATAAAATGTAATTTGTCTTCTTTCTAGGGTGGTAAAATCTGTGACAGCAGTGTGTCAAGTGGGGCAGATGATATAACAGGTCTGAAGGAGGTCAGTGGCTGTTTTGGGGCGATATGGATGGTGAAAGAGAAAGGCCCAAATGTTGCTGGTCCACGTGGTGCTGAGGGTGGATTAAAGGTCACTATCCAGTGTCTGTCATCCAGAATAAATTAGAGGCCCAGAAATGCCCTCATGCATTGAGGCCATCATGCAAGTGACTCTTGCAACATGTCAAATTGAAGGCCACTCTAAAACTTTCTTAATGCTTTCTTAAATGATGTGCCTTAGATAAGCATCTGGTTCCCTGAGCTCCCCTATAAAATCAGGGAATGGTTGATAGCTAACTCGCTGCTATTTTTCTCATTGATTTAAGCATGGAGTCTGTGTGGAGTCGACTTTGAACTCTGGCATGTTGGTGACAGGACTCCAAGCCTCAGGACTGGAGGCATGTTTCAGGAAGCAAATTATCTCCTTCCCATGTTGTCCTGGGTTCAGCAGTAGCAGTCATTTTTCTCCTCCTTGGTAGCTGGTGCAGTGCTGTGTTTTGACTTTCGGCTTGGGAACAAAGCTGAGAACAAGGATGTTTTGGTTTGGCCAAGGACTTTGTGAGCCTCATGCTCTGCCAGGGAGGAGGGGAAGTCAGGAGGAAGCAGAGACAGGACAACTGACCCAAAATGACCAAAGAGCTATTCCATACCACAGCACGTCATGCCCGGGATGTAATGGAGAGTGAGCCTGAAGGGCTGGGACTGCAGGGTTGGAGGAGGTATCGGTGGGTGCTTGGTCAGGCCGGGAGGGGGCAAGTCATTGGTCGGCTGGTGGTGAGGTGTTGTATTCTCTTCCCTTGTTATTTCCTTTATCATTGTTATTACTGGTGGTAGCAGTAGTGATTTGTGTTATACCTTAGTTACTAAACTGTTCTTATCTCAACCCGTGGGAGTTGCATTCTTTTCGATTCTCCTCTCCATCTCTCTGGGAGTAGGGGGAGGAAAAGAAAGGGGGAAGTGAGTGAACGAATTACCTGACTGGGTTTAAACCACGACACATGTGTATATCCTAACCCAGACAATGGAGAATGAAAGTGGAGAGCAGCCTGCAAGAGTGCAGTCAGTAAGGGTGAACCCAGACTTGCACAACCAAGCAGGTACATTCCGGTGTCTTAGCATGTGTAATGTGGTTTGGGCCTATAAATATGCAGGATATCTTTATATATTATACATAAGCATTAGTGCAAAAGAAATACATTAAGCCCACAATGAATATTTTTCTACAATGCTTACAAATTGAATTTATAGTGTTAAGTTTTTATTTTTATCTGCTTAGCTAGTAACAGATGCCATTCTGGACCCCAGGTAACATCCCTAGCATTCCACTGAGTAGCAGGTGTTTTCATATCCAAACAATATAAATGTTGATTCTTGCTGAAACTTGTGTTTATGCAAGTGTTTATGCAGTGTTTCTAAAGAAAGAGCCACAGATAGTCAAGCTTAGGAGGCTAGAAACCATTTTATAGGTTATTCTGGCATTCTTGCGTCAAGACTTGATAAGCCATTAGCAGAAAAAATGTTTTTAAAGGTGACTGCAGGAAAGAAAAAAAGGTCAGTCCCCGAAACTTTCATGCCCTGTTGAATGAAAAAAGAGAGCAAACTACAGAACCTTTGTACACCCACAATGGCACATCAGTGACCATCTCACTCAGATTTTGTGGAAGGGAGTCTAAGGGCAGCAATGCCTCCTTAATTTGCACCGGGTGATCTAGGAAGGAAAGAAAACCCAGCTGAAATTAACAATATCATAGATATGGAGGAGACCCACCTACAACAAAAATGTGTGTTGGAACAACCCAGCCTAAGCTGGTTTCACGTAGTTTTTACTGTTTATGTTTGGTACCACACATTTTACTTTCAGCTCCTGACATTTGTAGCATTACCTGGTTAACCAGTTAATGCATAAAAGCAAAATAATCAAGAGGTTCATACAGATTTAAACCTCCACAGAGGTTCTTTAAAATGGAGGAGAATGGAGGAAAACCCTGTAGAAGTTATATCTTGCCATCAGCAAGATGTTCTCATATTTTTGCTTTGGATGTGGGGCTGTACTCTAATAGGTGCTAATTAAAACTAAAAAGTTTGGAAAATGTCTTTTCCCTATGTTTCAGTGTTTCAATGAGAAGTATTTTTTCTTTCTACCAGACTTCCTTTGCTCAGCTTCTATTAAATAAAAGCCCACAACAACCAACCAAACACACACCCCCAAATATCCCCAAACTTATTTTTTGCATAATTTACATTTTTTTTTAAATTAGAAAAATTTCAGAGAAAGTAAAGGTATAGCCTAAGGATGTCATATCACTTATCTTATGAAAGCTGAAAAGACAACAGCATAATGGGATGATTGAAACCTCTGGTTTTATGTGCTTTGCTTATGTATTTAATATTGCCAGCATTAACATTATACTCCATTGGTCTCACTAAACCAGCATTCACAGAAATTTAAAAAGGATTCATCACATAACTGGCTGTAATTGATGAATTCCCTTTCCAATGAGAGTTTGGACCAGATGGACTTTTGAGATACCTCCCAAGCTGGGATGTTCTGTGATTCTAAGAATTATGTGCTAGCATTAATTTACAACCAAAACCGTATTTCAGCATTACAGTACCAGTCTCTTACAGTATTTGTGGGCTCTGTTCTTTTCACTTTCTGGTTCTAAATATTATTCTCTCATGGTCAAGCTGAATTGACCTAAATTTAAGTAAACTGAAAATGTAGTAGAGGAAATTCACATTCTGTTGTGTTGCATGAAACCAAACAGAAAGGTTTGTTCATATTTAACACTTCCCATACAGGAAGGACCCCTTTGTCTATCTTCTAGGTGAAAACTTACTGATAGAAGCAGCTGTATTAAATTTAGAAGCACATTTCAGTGAATAAACATTGCATAAACTCTAAACACAGCAAATGAACTTTCCAGTGACCACCCCCCCAAATGATCTAGTTTATTAATTTAGAAGACGAGCCATCTCTGCATATTGTGAACTGTCCCATGGTACGTCTGGAACTCTGAAGAGGAAATAATGTTTCCCAGTGCACAATTGGAGGAAATATATCTTTTCAGGGATTATGACAGTTGAAAAGAAAAATGAGCTGTGTGTCTTCTACATGGCGATGATTTAAAAGTTTTGCACAGCCAAGCTCTTCACCATTGCTAAATTATTGCAGCAGGAACCTCATAGTGAGTTAGAATTATGGAAAGACCACATGGACCATTTCTGTAGTCACTGAAATTTTCTGTGATGAGCTGTTCTCACAGTCACGGGAAGTGCAAACAGAGGCACTGCTCTGGCATCCTAACACCATGAATAAATTGGAGATACAACCATTCCTTGGTCTGGATGAAGATACAATTTCTAATTGGCACCATCTGACTACATCCAGCCTTTATTTGAATATGATTTTTTGTTGCAACTCTTTTGGTCATTTTGGTAGGATATTCCACATTTTAATTACCATTGGGAAAGAAATGTGTCAGTTCTGCTTCCTAAAATCTCATCTCTCTTTCCGACCTTTCAGTGGCAGCTAGATTCTTGCTCAAACTGCCTGCCTCAGAATTGATTAAATCTCAGATATGTCCATTCTTAATGTCTTTCTCTATGTTCTCATTACCTGGTATAATGTTTTGGACCTCCAAATCCACAGTGATTATTCTCTTAATGCTTTTCTCATTTATTAATATGCCCATTTTACAGAAGCTTGAAGAGTCTTGTACAAGGTTAAGAGGGTCAGCCTGTATCTTCAAATCCATTGTCTATGCCCTAGTTATGTTCTCCCCTGGGCTTTCTAAGGAACAAAACTTCTGCTTTCCTTGTTTTTTCAGATAATTATAATTCTGCCTGAGACTAATAAACACAAAGTTAAGAACGTTGATCTTCAAGGCTGCTGACATTTGAGATTAATTTTGTGACTAGGTGAAGGTTTTATTTCTTTTAGGGGAAAAAGTCTTTTCAAAGCAGAGACCATTTAATGAGGGAGCAAGAATAAGACCGAATAAGTGTGATCAGTCACACTGCTTGACAGCTGAATTATAAAGATTAATTCCCCAGTAATGTTGGTGAGGCATTTCTGAGAAACTTCCTGAAAGAAATTAATTCACTGATTCACTGAAGGTTTTTTGAATGGTGAATACATAGAAACAGTCTGTTTTGTAATGCTTACTTGACGCACTCCAAGAGCTGATTCATTCTGAGAGGTTCTTTCATGAAACATCTTCTCTCGGCCTTCTTTTTTTTTTAAGACAAAATGTCCTTTCACCCCTCTTCAGAACGGTTTTCAATATCCATGTGCTCTCTCCCTGGAGACTGCTTTGAGCCAGCTATGAAATGAGTAAGACACAGTGCAAGCTCAAGTTTATTACCGCTTGTATCATCACTGCTTACATCATCCCTGACAATGATCTCTACGTCTGAAATGGGGACTCAGATTCAAGTCCACTCTATTCTCTGTTCTTTTTTTGTTCCAAATCACATGCACTGTGGCTTCTTTATTTGGAACTTTTTTACTCCAGATTACTCAGAAACCAAATTCAAATGACAACTAATGCCAGATAACAATCGCATGCTTGGATGTTTGTAATAATTGTCACTTTCTGATCACTTTGTGATGACATGCAGATAATTCTCCACAATGCTGTTTTTCTTTTCTCTCCCTACCAATATGTGCTTATTCCTCATTATATGTGTCTCAGGGCTTGTTTGCTCTTCTTTTGCATGACAAGTAGGACCTGAGAGAGATGTGGTTGTAGCCTGCATACGCATAATATAAATAAATGGCAACACACTGTGTACAGTCATTTGATGAGGAAATAAATGTGTTATTATGGGATTATGAGAGAGACATGGGCACTGTAACTCTTCTAGACTTATTTCTTGCAACTAACTTGCCATATAATGCTGTACATGTGCTCTGTACTGCTGGTGGAGTTAATGTCAGGAGCACTGTCTGACTGTGACTGCTGTTAGACTGCATGCGCTCTGTCTTGTGCTGTATCACAAGTGCTTCTTGTGCAAGCAGAAGGGATGTCCGGCTGCTACTTGCTTTTCTGTGGTTTGAGCAACATGTGCTTGTAACAGGCATGTGCTTCCTGTGGCCATGTTTGAGGGACAGGTCAAACACCCTTGGAAAGGAAATGTGGAAGGGATCAAGAGGGATGCTGTGAACCTGCCCCTTTTGGAGTGAGAAAACTGGAGATAATTCTTTGTATTCAAACTTTTTTTTCTTTTTTTTTTTTTTTTTTTTAAATCTCAATTCTCACCTTTTTAGCACTTTTCCTCAGCAATTACAGCTTATTCTGGACATCTGATAAGATTGCTTCTGGTAGGACAATTTCGCAACATTTCCAGCTGGGACTAGTGGGTATCCTCATCCCATATGGTCCTTTTGCCTATTGGTTATGCTGTGCAGAGGATAGATAGTTCAGAAAAAGTGAAAATGTTCAGCCCAGGAATTCATACAATATGTGACATTACTGCAGCAGCCAGCATTAGCAGCTCTGGAAAGCTGAACTGGCTTCAGTCATGCAGAAACACATTGCAGACAGCCATATAAGTAAATTTTTCCTGACTTCCTTGTACTTTTCCAATAGAAGGAAGAAAAAATCCCACCCAGAAAAGCTCATGTAGATGGTTGCAGCATGGCAGAGCTTGAGTGGAGACCATGCTTTCATGATACCACTCTGGCACTATTCGTCAGTGCCTCTGGCCCACCCTTATGTCCCATTTGCTGCTCCAGTTTACATCATGACCCCGCAGCCAGTTGTACAGCTGAGGAGGTGATGCACCATTTCATGGAGCTAAAACTGGCCGTCTGTGAAGTAGGTGTCAGGGGCGAATTCCTCCTGAACTCAATGCTGTTGCCAGTCCTCTCATATAATGAAAATACAGCCTCAGCTGTCTGTACTTCAGTTGTAACATCACAGTAAAATGTGTTAAGCCTGGAAGATGCTCCACAAAGCTGTGGAAAGTCTCATTAACACCACCCACCACTTTGGGTCTTCTGAGCTTGTATGCAATTCTGCTTCTCTCCAGAAGCCCAGCAGGTCACATTTGAGACCTACCTTGTCTTTGTTGTCTTTTGAGTAATGTACTTAGAACTCTGTTGCTGGGGTTTATTGCTTCTGAACAAAATATTTGTTATTTATTGATCTGAAAAGGAGATGTTTGCTCCCCAGTTGGATGAAGCATGGAAACACAGGCTGGGGAATGCATGCAAACACATTGCAATTCTCTGTATTTTTTGGACATCATCTTTTTTCCCTTATTTCATATTTCACCTCAGTTAGCTTAAGGTATGTGAGTTAGGCTGTTTATTTTCTTTATTTAGTGTGATGCTTTGTGAAATTGTCAGCTAAGCATTAACACCATGTAGCCCGTCGCTCTGGCTGTGTCTGACATACTAAACCATACCTCAGGATATACACATCTGGCAATGACAGTCATTTGTTAATAGAATGTGACTTTTAATGAACTTTTCACCCAGCAGGCTATTCCATGTTTTTATAAACAACTGCATTTGTTACAAGTGTTCTTGTAATTTCTGGTAGCAAGGATCAAACATTGGTAGCTGCTGCAGCACAGAGGGTTGCATGCATTTTGCCTGCTAATCCCCTTTGGTACCAGATTTACCAAAGGTATGCCTGACTTGATAAATACAAACTCCTACTGACAGGTGTATTATAGCCACTCTCAAATATATCACCTGCATATGGCCATTCAACACAGCAGCCATCACAGCAAGTGATGCATCCTGTGGCAGTACTACTCCTTGTCAGTGACAGTACCAGCAGGCTCTTGCATATATGTTGTATGTGCTGTTGGTGAGGTTTCGTGTGTGCCTGTGTTTTCATGGAGGTGACCTGGGAAGAGCTGGCTTTCCCCTTAGAAAGCAGGCAGGGTGGGAAGGGTAGCACATGCTTTCCATATAAAGGAAGTCAAGTTGACCAAAATGGTAGGTCATAAGTCCACTGTGTCTCTATCTGAAATGCAAAGAAGAAGCTTTACAGTGGGAATTGACCCTTTCCTGATACTTTTGTTTCTGTTCCTAACAAGCATTTGTTTGTAACAATTAGCTTAAGAGATGCCTCTTTCTTTATCTCGATTTCCAATTGCCACTGTTTACATTCTTTGGAAGAACTGCACATCAAACACAGAACAGGATGAGGGAAGCTTTGGAAATCAGCTACTTATACAGAGACTTGGCAAACCATTAATAGATGCAAAGGAAAATTGCAAGAAGAAAGAAAATAATCTAAATGAAGCCAATTCAAATATGAATATCAAAAGAGAACTAGTTTGGATATGGAAATACAGCACACACAGAATTAATGTAGACACATTCTAGGCCTGGCATGATTCATACAGTGCCAACAGGCTGTACAATTTGCATCAGTATCTATGTCTCAATACAGTTTTGTAAGCAGGCTATTTAAATGCTCTAATCCCTTTATGAATGTGTGTGGGAGCCTGGAGATGAGGAAGGGTAGGAAGCAAGAGGCAGATATCTGCAGGGCACATCTCACATGCAACATGTCAGGGCCAACTCCGGCTTGAAAAAGCAGCATCTTCGTTCAGACCCTGGCTCTATCATTCTGATACAAACACACATTTCAACTGCAGTAGAACATATGTGAATATGAATATCTGAGTAGACATATCTGAATCTAGGCAATGTAACCTCTTCCATTCTCCTTAGAGAGCTTTAATTCAAAGCACATATGTACCTGCCAGTTCTGCTCTAGGTCGCAGACAGATGTGAAGCCTCATGCTCTATCACAGGTGACAGGTTGCTTGCACAGGGAAGTGTGCATGTATTTGGATGCATACACGCAATCTCATAAATCAGAAGCTTGATTTTTGCTTCATACTTGCTTTCAACTTTTGCAGAGCTAACTCTTGCTTCATACTAATTTAGAGGCCAGTGGCTGGAGGCCAATATGTTGGAGGCCCTCTCCTGGTTTTAATCAGCATAAGAATATGATAGTAAGAAGAAAAAGATGTTGCCACTTAGAGTAATTGTGCTATGCAAACTAGGAAGGGCTCCATGCAGCGCTCATGCTGTCAGTATGTTAATGGAAATGCTGGTAAAGAAGTAAATGAAAAATCTAATATTCATACTGAAACACCTTTTCCAACCAATATTCTTTCCAAGAAGATTTCTGAATGTCTCCAGAGTTTGAGCTTTCCCCAAGTAAGCATGAAGACTGCAAGTGTTAAAGCTGCAGGGAGCTGAGACACAGATGATGAACGTGCTTTTCTGTCTCTGCAGGCTGTTATAAACCTTGTTACTTTCAGTCATTTATTAGAGGCCTCACACATATAAAGAGCTGGAAACTTGAATTTGTGTCTTTAGTTGTACCTGATGGATATTTCTGGTATAATTTGCACTTTTTTACCCATTTATGATTTTTGTTTCTACATGATTCTCTGATTATGTGGTCAAAGTGACATTTAATAAGGAGCCATATGGAACAAGTAGTTCCTTTTGTTTGTCTCAAACCCATGGTCTGAGGATTTCATTCAACGCTCCTTTTCCTGTGTTCTGAGACAGAAGATGCAACTGGACCATTTTCTTTAATACCCCGTGATGGGCCTTTGGGTAGTTATTAATCCTCATCTCAAGATAGTTGAGTTTCTTTATAACGGACTTCACAGGTTTTTCTTAAAAGACCTTAACAGAAGCATTAATGGTATTTAAGAGTTTCATGTAGAGTGGATCATGTACATATAAAAGGATCTTGATGAAGCCTTCAGCAGATAGCAGGAATCATGTTTTCCTTCCACAAAAAGTAGGTTGATGTTTCCCCATTAGTTCAGAGTTGTTCATGTGCTGGCTGACAATACTCTTTAGGATATTTTTAAGTGGATTGACTCAAATACAAATACCTTCTGGAGCCTTTTTCAAAATTTGGTACCTTCTATTTGGCTGACTTCAAGAACTATTTGAATGGTAAATTTACACTTCAGTTGGTGGAACAACTATTCACTATCCAGGAATATTAGTACTCTAGGAACTACTGGGTGAACAGGACTTAGGCCAGCTGATTTTATTATCCATTTTACTTATCTAAGCTATATTTTTTCTTCCAACCATTCAATGTGAGATAACTTCAGACCTGATTTTTGCAAAGCAAGAGTATGGATATGAATGTCTCCAAGGCCTTTTGTAGTGAACACTGCAACGAAGAGTAGCAATTGCACATCTTCCATGGCCTTTGTTGTGATCCTCTTCCTTCTTGATCATCCATCAGCTCTGCAGAGTTTCCTAGCTCTTGTGGTCTAAGATTTTATTAGTAACTTTTATATTTGCCTGTAGCAAGTTGTCCTTTGAAATCTTTGTTTATAATTTTGAGCCTAATTCGTCTGGATTCATGATCTGTGTTAAGATCCCTTGTTTGCACACAACTTCCACGTTTTGAAAAGCACCCTTTACCTTCAGATACAGCCTCTTCCTCTGTTTAGCTCTGTCATTTAATTTATAGCCCTCTAAGAAACTTATTCTTTTCTTACAAGGAATATTAATTTCTTCTGCATCTCTTAAATAGATGGTTTTAAAGAGGGCAAAATTTCAGCTTTCTAAAGTCAGCTTCTCTAGAAGAAAGTAGAGAGTTCAGAAGCCTTTACTGAGGCAAGGCTGCCTCCAGATTAAAAGGCAGCCTGAGCCTCTGATACATTGCTACGTCCTGTGCTGTAACTGCTCACAACCCATGAAAGCCCAGCTCAGCATAGCTCTAACCCTAGCTCCGTGAAGGGCCATGGGCAGTAGGTTTGCTACATGGCAAATCCTGTGAGGTGGCCAAGAGGGAAGGATGGTGCAGTTTCCTGCCACTCCTCAGGTGTTGCCCCTTCCTCTCCTGGCTGGCATCACCAGTGCTTGCTGCAAGAGGGGACAGCAAAGTAATCATCAGAGTCTGCATTTTTATTTTATTTTATTTTTACTTTATTTATGCACTGTTATTCTTAAAAACTTCAGGTGCCAGGTGGACATGGAACATGGTCACAGGACTAGCAAGGATCTGGTCCACTGAATTAATTCCCTGCCTTCTAGGCACAAAGTAAAACAGACTCTTCTTCATAGATTTATCAACTGTAATAAAAAATTAGTCCTCTACAGTATTTTCTGAAGTGGGCTGTTTCCTGTGAAAGCAATTGATTTCATTAGAAGCTTCTTTGGGTTTTAACCTTTTATCATTTTCTATCTGAAACACTCAACAGTATGTACAATATAATACAAAGAAAGAAAGACTTGGCATGAATATTTTTGAAGGCTTTTTTCCTTATCCTAAATACAGAAACTGCACAGAGCTACAGCATGAAAAATTCCTCAGCAAGCCTTACAGATATAAAATCTGGTTTTCAAGTGACATTGATTTTGCTGTAAGGAGGGAAAAGTTAAAATAAAGAAGCATCAGTTTATGATGAAGAAAAGGAAGAGAAACCCTATGGTGGCTCTAAGTGGGATGCACTGCATTTCTGTCAGGGCATACCCACAGCAGAGAATAAATTCATCCCAGCTGCTTGAAAACAGTTTTCTGCTGGTGAACATCACTAAGGTAAGTGATCTGCTCCTCTACAGAAAGGATTTTTCTCTCAGTGTCACAGTAGGAACACACACATCTCTGAAGAGCTTGTCGCCATATAGTAACCATGGTTCTTCCCGGCACTTGTGTTGGGTCTAATTCAGAACAGATGTCTGAAGTACTCCCCATGAAACACCACACATGAAATCCTGACTGCACATGGCAGACACCCTGCATGAGGAAAGGTGAGCAGTGTCTCGTGCTACCTCACAAGTACTACATCAGCCCAAAGGAGTACACGGGTTGGATTTTCCCTCAGTGGAGATACAAGTGGGCTAGAAAGATGTCAAGGCCTTCACACGGTATTACCAAGCTAAGACCAGGACTGTATCTTGGCACTAATATTTGTAATAGCGATATATAGAGAGGTTGGGTATATTCTTCTTTCCTTTGTGAAGACAGGCTGAGAAAGTTGGGGCTGTTCAGCCTGGAGAAGAGAAGGCTGCGTGGAGACCTCATAGCAGCCTTCCAGTATCTGAAGAGGGGCTTTAGGGATGCTGGGGATGGACTCTTTCTTAGGGACTGTAGTGATAGGACAAGGGGTAACAGGTTAAAACTTAAACTTGGAAAGTTTAGATTGGATATAAGGAGGAAGTTCTTTACTGTAAGGGTGGTGAGGCACTGGAATGGGTTGCCCAGGGAAGTTGTGAATGCTCCATCCCTGGCGGTGTTCAAGACCAGGTTGGACAGAGCCTTGGGTGCCATGGTTTAGTGTGAGGTGTCCCTGCCCATGGCAGGGGGGTTGGAACTTGATGATCTTAAAGTCCTTTCCAACCCTAACTATTCTATGATTCTATGATCTTTAGGTCCTTTCCAACCCTAACTATTCTATGATTCTACAATTCTATGATGTGTCCTCACACAAACTAAGCACCACAGGTGATCAGCAGACTGATTTCCAGTTTCTGCTGGAAAAATGAACAGCTGAATGTAAATCCATAGTATAAATACTAGTTTTATGGGAGAATAACTGCAGGTTCATTCTTCTGAATGAACCTCTGACAACCCAGATAATGAAGGACATCTGCCAATTATTTTTGTCATTATGCTAAAAATAGTAGTCATAAAGGCTTTTTGAGAAATCAAACCATCTGCCCAAATAATAAAATAAATGCCAAAGAGACTAATCAGTAAAGGGAATGCAGTAAATTATGTTCTAAGAAAAATATTTCAGAGGGACTGTTGGCATGACTCCAGACTACAGCTTTTACACTTTCAGAGGACATTTGGAAAGACCTAATAAAAACACAAGATAATGAACCAATTCTAAGCCATCACCTGGGTTATTAGGTGTTTAAAATTCCCATTGTAAATTGGATTACTGTAATATCATGGCTTATATAGTCTTAAAAATAGATCCTAAGTATTCTAGGTCACACCAGAAAAATGTAAAAAGTAAAACCAAGGGATTTTAGGTTCAGGAACACCAACTTCAGTTTCAAAGTGAAACGGAATTCTAACCCTCTGGCTGCCTTTATTTGTCATCATAAATAAGTGTGATAAAAAGCTTGACATGGTTTGTAGTGTACGCACTGAACAACCCATGTGTGATACCCATCTTTAGCTGAATTTGTCCAGCTTTCAGCATATCAGGTATAAATGGAAAACCTCTGTGCAAGTTCCCTTAGCATGAGGCTGTGTCTGGATCTAGGGAAATGGCTGGATGAAGGCTTGGATGTGTATGGATCGGCTGTAGTGAGATTTTCAAAACACTTTAAAGGCATTACAAAATAGATAGAGTCCTTTTGGTACAATCTCAAAAAAAAACCCCAACCCATGTTAAAAATCAATGCTTAAAATGTATGGATCTTTTTAAAAGCTTCCAAGGCCAATTTGGTGTAGCATGGTCCTATGCATCCAGCTGAAGGGAATGTACTGGTGCCTCCATATACTCGCTACAATGCCAGAAGTTAACTTTTGTGTTTCCAGTGAAATGCAATGATTAACACAGGGAACTTGCAATATTCTTCACAGGGCATCATTTTAAAGAAAACAAAAGCCTGCAAAGACTGCTGAATTTCAGGCCCAGGTTGCATTTTTCCAAGCTCCATGTCCCAGGGGCCATAAGTCTTAGGACAGATGAGTGCAGCTGTGTCCTGGCCTCTCCATGCGCGGTACAACAAAGCTTGAAACCAGAAAAGGGTCACATATGGCTACATCCAGGTGCCAACTTTATGCATTGTTTTCACACCAGAACTCGTCAGACACTGGCTGCTTGCGTGGGGCAGGAGCGGGAGGATGTCCTGTGTCACTTTGCTGGTGCAGTTTGAGGGACTGCAGCCAAAAAAGAAAACAAACCCAAGTGTAACACAAAGAACTTGACACTAAAATGAGCAAGGCTCCAGAAAGAGCTGTATTCTTCCCTGCTATTTTGGGGTGACCGGACTCCAGACCTGCTCTCCTCGCCACTGCTCGTTTGCAGAGGGACAGCTCTGTGCATCTGCGGGGCTGGAGGTGACAAGGAGCCTCGGGAGGCGCATCCCTTCTCGCTTGTTGGAGGTGAGGGGTGTCCTGGGCAGGTCCCCTCTCCCGGTTGCAGACGCAAACTAGGGGGGCGGGGGGGGGGGGGGGGGGGGGCACAAGCTGGGCCTCTCCCCACTCGCTATTTCGAGGAGTGCCGACTCATGCCAGCGCTTGGGGTCCCCTCATGCCGGCCGCCCTCTCGCTCCCGGTCCCCGCGCACCGCTCCCTGCCGGGACGGGGGCGCCGCCGGGGGGGCGGTGCAGCGCGGTGCGGTGCGGCCGCAGGGCGGGCACGGCGGCCGCCCCCTCCCGGCACGGCCACGGCTCCCGTGGCGGCGCGGGCCGACGGCAGAGACGCGCTGGCCGCCGGAGCGGCACCCCCGGCGCTAGGTGAGAGCGGCGGCGGCAGGCGGGGGTCAGGCGGCGGGAAGCGGCGCTAGGCAGAGTGCGCTGCCGCCCGGGCCGTGACTACCGGGGCTGGCTCGGTCTCCCGGGCCGGGTGCCGGCGGCGGTGCCGGGAAGTGCGTGCGCGGCGAGGCGGAGCGTCCCGATAAGGTGTGCGTCCCCCCCGGGCAGCGACCCCGGCCCCTGCAGCAGCCCTTTGCTTGTGGAAGGGAATGAGGAGAGGTAGGGCAGGAACGTGTAGACGCGGTGCGCTGGGAGAGAAGGGATGAGCCGCTGCTAAGGGTGCTCCCGGGACGCGAGGTCTGGTGTCCGACCTCTTCCCGAGTGTCCTGCGTGACCGTGGGTAAGTGACGGGGTAAGCTGTTCGTGCCACCTGCCCTACCTAGGTGCTTCCGCGGCGTTGGACTGGGCAGGTTTAATGTTCATTAACGTTAGATATTAACCTTTAGGGAGTGCTGAGGGAAACTGATAACCGGTGTCATAAATAGCCTGCCTCTCTTCAGGAAGAGAACTAAGCAGACTTTTTTCTCTGGCAGAGAAGCAATCAGAAGTGCTTCAGGTGCAATTTTTATCTACATCTCCGTTCTGCAATTATGCCTCTGTGGTCAAATTAATCAGTGGCAAGAACGCTAAGGCTAGGGAGGAAAAATAATCAGCTTTATTTACATAATGACACTGCTAGTTATATGAAAATACATTTCTGAAGAACAACCGTTGTGCATAAACTCTAATTAAAGTTGCACGGACAACATAATGAAGAACTAACGTGTAGTTTGCTGATGCAAAAGATGGTCCTAGAAAATCACTTTATAACATCATTGACTTTCATCTTCCCGTGATTGCAAGGAGTGCCCTTGTACTTCGATCACTTGCAAGGCAGGGATTTTTATTTCTGATTGCAACAAAATGTTGGCAGTAAGAGAATTGTTTCTTAATTCCATTATGAATTATGCCCCTCTGCATTTGTTCAAAGTTATTTGTGGACTCTGGGGAGCAGGCGAATGCTTTTAGCAAAGGAAGAAGTGAAAGAGTGTTCAAAATATTCCCGGAGAAATAGATAAAATGATGCACAGCATGCTGTTTGGCTGGTACAGATACACCCAGTTCCTGAAGGTCTGAATTTTGAAAAGCAATGACATTTTGGTGATTCCAAGAAAATCCTAGCTACCTCTGGGGGCATTGTGGTTAGGATCGATGAATGTGGAAATGCATAGGGCATGTTTACTTGCACTGTATAACTTCATCACCTTTTGTAGTTAGAAAAAGCAGTTTGGCTGAAATATTTGGTCAGAACAGAGACCTCCAAAGCAGCTGAAGGGAAGGCCATGACACTTTGTTTACCTTTCCTCACTGAAGAAGTCAGGGGGATGAGAATGTTGTGGGGTGGGATCTTTTCTTCAATTGTTAATATTCCCTTTGGAAATATGAACTTGAATGTTTGTGCCAGGATGTTTATGAGATGTGATGTTGTGGTTGGTAAAAAATACAGAAGTAAGATAAGGTGGAACTTCATTAGAAATACCCAAATAATTTCTAATAGCAGTGACTTTACCATTAGAGTGAAGGTTTAGTTCTGTAGATTGGTTTTGAAATACACCCTGCTGGAACACAGACCAGTCTACTTTGTTTTGTCTTATACCCATCACGTTCCCCAAACTCCTGCTTGGCTTTCTGCCGGGCTTCGTTGATTTCTCTTTCTGATAAGGATGCTCCAGGACTTCGCTGACTTCTCAGGGCACAGCTCCCTCTTAATTGGCTTTGAGGGAACAACGAGGGAAATTTCTGCACTCTGTCCATATCTTGATGGCCAAAAAGCTTCCATTCACTGCAACAGCTCCCTGCTGATGTGCTCCTGGTTCTTTTTTGTGAGCAGTGAGATGACACAAGATTCCTGATTGATGGCTTGATTTGTTCCACTCTGTGGCATCCAGACAGACTGCTCAGACCCATGGGATCACCACCAGCAGTGAAAGGGGAGAATTACAGAAGTAAATCCAAGTGATTGTGCCTAGTAGAAGTATAGTCTACTATACCAGAAGTCTAGTAGAAGGACAGTCAAACATCTGTGTTGGAATGGATTAAGATTCTGGTAGTTATATTTTTACAAGGGGATCATCCAGATTTTCCTTGCAGCCTAAGATTATGGTTTAACAGAAATCCTAGAAAGTCAGGAATGGTGATCTGCTCATGAAAAGCTTCCATATCTGCCTTTTCTCTCATGAAATAATGTCTTCTGTACTTGGCTTAATTCTGGTTTTAAAAGTTTTTTCCATGTGACATTTCTGTTTGTTATTTCTTCTCTCCTGACTATATTATTTTCAACCTGGTTTCTTAAGGAGATGAAGCTGAAATAGTAATGGTAACAATGATGCTGTCTGACTGATAGTTCCCCTCATTGCCCTGAAGTATTTTTACCTCCAGGATCAATTTAAGCCGATATAAATAGGAGAGTAGAGATTTCAAAGTGCTGGAAGTTCCTGCAAACCTAAAAACTGTGGTGACCAGGTTGATGAGAGAGATGAGGTTGATGCCCCCACTGAGAGAAGAGCTATAGCAAGCATTCAGCTTATTAGACATCAGAAAATTCCTGTGGGTGCTCTGTAGGATGCTGAGTGTCATAGCTTCTGCTGCTCAAGGTTTGCTGATTTTCAATTTATTTGCTCCTTGGGAGTGCAGAGTCTTGGAAGTTTTGATTGTGCCTTTTCTTTTCCATAGTAACTCCAAAATAAACTCTGCTTGTCCGAGATGTTTCTGGTAATGAGATATATATAAACTCTGCTGTTCCTCAACTTCAAAATCTGACTTGTTGCTTTCCTAGCTCATAATTTAATACTTCTGTATGCAGGGTTGGTAGCTAATAGCACAGTAATTGGTTTTCTTTACCTTGACTTGGTGCAAACACTCAGTTACTGTGGTCACAATAAAACCTACTTTCTTCCACAATCAATTTCTCTAAATTGCTTACAAGTTTTTGATGAGACTTTAATTTGCTTCCTACTGCCACTGCTGCTTCTTCTGTTTATGGCTGCATCCAAACACCCTTGTCTGCTTTCTCTGCCAAGCAGGATGCTGTAACACTCTTCCTGTGTCGTGACAGAATGATAATGGAGGAGAAATATGAAAAGGTATTGTGAGTTTATCTAGCAGGGCCTTTATAAATACATGTTGCTTTTATTGACTTTTAAGTGGTGGTTATTGTTCCGATTACGTGTTCTGTTATATAGTTAAAGCTAAGAGCTATATTTATGGGTAATTGCCCATTTTCTCCTTCCTCATCTTTCCAGCATTAATACCATCACAATACTTGTCTGTCTTTCATTACCTCCCGACAAAATTGTTGTGGGTTTGTGGGTTTGTTTTTGTTTTTTTTTTTTCCATTTTGTTGTGTTTTAGAAAGCTTTAATAGTTCAATAAGCTGACTTGCTAGGCTTTTCCTATTGTAGAAATTGTATCAGCTGGACTTGCTCTCTGGGCGTGAGTGTACGTATCTATAAATGAAACCAATTTAGTAAAGTGCTTAGCAGATGATGTTGATTTCTTTTAAAGTATTTGTCTGCATTCAAGTATATGTCTGCATTGCACTAAGCTGAGCTCTACCTCTTTTAGAAATCATTTATGTATTATTAAAGCCTGCATTCCCCACTAAAGACAGAGCACCGTGCCTGTATAGTGATTACATTTGACTTTAGTATCCTGGTTTATATTAGCAAGAGGAGGAGCAAGGTGCACAAGAACATCTTTTTCTCTGGGAGCAGGCACATGAGCTCATGTGACATCTTGCCCTGCCTCATCCTGTGCACTGTGATGGAAGCAAACATCCTTCCCCACTGCAGGTATGTGGCCCTTCCAGCAGCCCCACATGGCTCTTCCCGCACCCTGGAGAGCTGCCACCAGGCATGCCAGGCTGGGTGCCTTCCAGCTGGTTTTAAGAAGCAGCTCCCACAGAGGTTTCTCACTCCCCACCCCTCACCAGCAGTTGCATCACTCCCAGAAACGTGGGATGTAGCAGCACGCGTAGGTGCTACCCAGTTTGTTTTGGTTAAGATGCATCCAAGGGACCTTAAAATGCTGCCAGTAGAAATGTTCAACTTGTACCACTGTGGCAGGTCAGGCAGGGTGTGCAAACCCATGCACTTACCTTGGCAGGTTGGGGAAGGGCAGTGACATCCTGTGGAGAGCAGAGCATAGCCCTTGCTCAGAGGCCAAGGGGGTGGTCTGTGGTGGGAAAGCCAGCAGGGGGGCTGAGATCAGGAGCCCTTAACATGGTTCAGCTGCAGCCAAGGCAGCACACATCACTACAGCCTAAAAACACAGTGTCAGTGAAGAGAGTAGTGATTCTGCCAGCTGTGTCAGGTTTGCACTGCACACGGGAAGCTGTGTACCTTGAGCAGCCTTTGGGTGTAGAGCCATGTCAGGTGCACCCAGGCTGAGGCATTTGGACAGGAGCCGTTACTGTGCCTTGCCAGAGCACAGTAAGCACTGAATATACATATCAGAAGCTTTTCTGCATGTTCTTGCTTTGATATGTAGCACGCATCTTTCTGTGCTTACCCCAGAGGAGGGGGCAGTCTGTGCTAGGTTGTGCTGAAAGGAGGCAGCTCTTAATTAAACACCTTCTATTTTCTGTGGTGTCCTTAGGAAGATCCCAGAGAAACAGTTGCAGATCAGGGAGCACTTCTTGCTTTTTTCTTTAATCCAGATTAAGCAGCATTTCCTGTAGACATAATGATAGCAGTGCATTATTTTCCTCTTTGTTGACTTTCCCCATCCTGTCCACATATTCCATCTGACAGAGGAAGGTGAAGTGGGCTTGTAGTACGCAGTACTGGTCGTTTTTGCAGATCTAAACACCTGCTGATGCAGAATAGTGGAATAATTTATGATGCTTTCAAGCCTTGATGGACAAATGGGAAGCCTTTTATTTTAGCCATTTTCAATTACCTTTGAAACCGGCTTACCAAATTTTGTGGGAAACCCATAGGCTTGTCCATAGGCTTCTGAGTAGCCTGTAACCATGTTAAGTAATGCAGTGGCAGAGTTGTGGGAATGCCCCTGGAAGACATGCTGCATTCAGCACCTCTTGGGTTGTTACAGCTTCCTCTTCTAGAATAAAAATCTCTCCTTTGGAGTCATCCTTGGATCACATTGACATCCTGCAACTCAGTTTATGTAAGGAAAAGCCAGCAGGTCAACAAAAACGAGTATTAAGGAGTACACAAGCCATTTTTACAAGACAAACCCAAATGCCTTCAGATCTCTGGGTTTGGTCTTTGGGATTATTATTCCTGATGGAGCAGGCTCACTTGTTGAAGGGTAATGTCACTAGGATACTCTTCACAGTATTTTGAGTTGGTTGCTAATACAAAATGGTTAGCAATACCTGTGTGATAGGCCTTGAAAGAAAAGGAACCAACAAAAATGAGAATGAGGAGAACCAGAGAGGAAGAAAGTTTCAGTATGTTTGTGAGCTTTTAAAGCGCTAGTTTTTGATACTTTCGTACAATATTGCATTAAAGTGAGTACATTTTCTCCATAACATAACACACTCTGATTAGGAAACATCTCAGAGTTAACTATACCCTAGGGAGAGCTTATGTGGTAGCTGTATGGCTGCATGTATTTCCGTGTACAGCACAGAAAACAAGTGGAAGTGTGGTATTTCACAATCTCTGCATGATCCGAAGCCAAGATACCAGACAGGTACTAATAAAACTTACGCAACTCTGTGTTCTGTCTGGGTAAAGTATTCTCTTTTGTGTAGGTGTGACGCATCCTTTATTTTGCCTAGTTTTAAATCTTGTGTCATTTGTATTCTGTAGCTGAGTGCCTCACCCATCAATACCTACAGTTTCTTCATTGCAAGGTATCTTGCTTTTGCTCAGACAGAAGCAGAAGCGTTGGCAGCTGTTACATATTTCACACAAAGTAATGAAAGTGCTTTGTGACATATCTGCTGGGTGGTGCCAAAGTGATTACCATTAAGGTGAGCCTACACCCTCGCTCTGCCACATCACACACAGCTTTAATTCTTGGGCAATATGTGGTATGCCTTGTTCATAAGCAATTTATATCTACAAAGGTGGATTTTACCGTACTTAATTAAGAGAGTTTCCATTAAATACAGTTGGTAAGATTTGTTTTGTAAATATTTATACAGAGGCCTTGGAAGGTCTCTTCTGTCTGTTGTGGATAGGATTTGGTTAGATAGGAGGATTAGAGGAAGCAGGAGACAGGAAGGTGATGTCTAGAAATTCTGTCTCTGACTGGGCAATCGGTTCTGGAAGTAGTATTTGGAATGTTACCAGGATTCCTCTGTGGTACCAAGTAGAAGGATGTGGTTTGCCTAATAGCTGAAGTATTCACTTTTCTCAGGGTTTAGCCAGTTGTGAATAGCACAAATGATACAACGATACAATGAGACATTAAGCAGTCCTATGGCACTTCATCTTAATTTAAATCCAGGATATAGTGGGAGTGCTAAAGCTTTTCTGCTGCTGTATGAATAAAAATTTGGAGAATTGGCTTTGTAAACAGTTCCACAAAAAAGTGAAGCCACCATGGAACTTAGGAGCAGAGCAGAGTTCTGTGTTTCTGTTGCCACTTCTTCCAGAACATGAATAGAATACTCTTACAGAGGCAACTTGTAGCTGGAAGATGAGACCCTGGTTTAGCTGTAACCCTGCCTGTAGCAGAGCTGGGCTTGGACACAGGAACCTAGCTGCAGCCCTGATGCAAGGAGTCAAATGATGATGTGGAGCTGACAGGGGCTACCAGTGCGGTTCATCTTATCTGTTTTCCTGTAAAATAGGCTCTGGGGAAGTAGCCGTTTTCAAGAGTATCAGCAGTATGATGGTGATGTCTGGAGCCGTTGCTTCTCAAGGAGAGGCTTATGGATGGGGCTGGCCCAGCCTAAAAGCTCTGGCAGGGGCTGTTAGTAGCCCTTGGTACCTGCAGGGAGCTAGTCAAGAAGAGGGAGTCACAGCGACAAGGAGCCTCAACTGGACCAAGCAAAAGAGGTCCATCTGGCACACAAAGAAAAGGCTTTTCCCCAGGGCCAGGCTACCCAGGGAGGCTGTGCTGAGTCCATCTGGGGGTTTCCAGTCCAGAGGGAGCACAGCCCTGAGGAGCCCTGTTTGACCTCAGCACTGAGCCTGCTGCAGCACAGCCGGACCAGGGACCTCCTGCTCTCCTGTCCAGACTGAGTTGTCTGTGACCCTATCATTCCAAGCTCAAAGCTGAGCTCTGCAAAGTTGCTGCAAAGTCCTTGTTACCATCTGTGCATGAAAAATGTAACAGGGGAGACCCTTATTTCCCAAAGTGAAAGAAGGCCAGTGACTACCTTTAATAAGAAATAACAAGTAGATGCTTACAACAGCAGAGTGGTTTGCAGACCCTGCCTTCAATATCTTGCCAATATAATCTGTCTAAAATACGGTTACATTCAGTGTTGCAAAATAATTTGTAAGTGTGCTATACATGCTCTGTTTCAGGCTCCAAGTCTAATTTGGTTTGCTGCTGCTTTTGTTCACCTAAGGAAAGCTCTCTCCAAAGAACAATATCGTTCCATAAATACGCAGGGATTTCTGTAAATATGTTTCGCTAAAGCATTAACATGGTATCTATGTTCTGTGTTCAGAAATGAAACGCTGGTGCTATTACTTTCTTGGACATAGGTATCATGTGCAGTAGTGTGATTTTGATGTTTTAAAGTAAGGTCACTCAGTGGGAATGCAGTTGTTCTAATACGTCTTGCTTGGTTTTCTTGTTGGGAAGCTCAGGTATTAGGAATTCTGTAGTACCCTTATGTTTTCTCTGAATGCCTTCTCAGAAGAGCTGGAGTGCAGTGAAACCTCATGGTAATGAAGTCTCTGGAGAAGACAGCCACTCACCAGTCTGTTATTAAGACTGTGGGTTGCTTCTGTTTAACAAAAAAATGTGAAGGAAAAAAAAGTGAAATGAAAGCAGTCGCTTCTACAACCTCACTTAAACAAACATCAAGCAAAAAGCTGCCCTCCCTGTTGTCGAAGCTGTTTCATAAGCAGTGATTGAACGTGTTCCCTGAGTAGTATAGAAGAGTTTGCATTAAGAAGCCAGTGGTGCTTTCAACCACCTCCTCACTCTTCCCATCATTACTCAGAAACTGTCATTGAAAGTGCATGCTGTTTACCTCTGAGAACTTAAAAAAAGCGTAAGAAGATGAGTGTGTGAGGGTTGGAGGTATATTTGTTTTCCTTCCTCTCGAACTTGCATTTGTTTGCTGGAAAAGCTAGAATTGTGGAAGCAAATGAACTGAATAAAAATGAATCTCAACCAGTTCCTAATGGAAACATCTTCTTATTGATGTGGTTGGAAGCTCTCCACTTGAACATGGGAGGCATATAGCACAGAGCCAGAGCTTGATGCCTTTAGGAAGAAGACTTATTGAAAAGGCAATGCTAGCTTTTTCCATTCTGAATTTGTAGCTTTATTACAGTTTGAAAAGAGTGTACATGCTGTCCACGCAGTTCCTTTTCTTAATGGGCTAACTGACTTTTATGTTCCTTCTCTACTTTCAGATCCTCATTATTTACAGGTAGCTGGAAGTAGCACTTCAAAGTAAACCAGAATAAATGGCATGATGTATTTCTCAAATTTCCCAACAAGGTGTGTTGTTTCTGTTCTAGTAAGTAGAAGTAGTAAATAGAGAGTAAAAGAAATAAATGTTAATTCATGGTACTAACTAATTTACCTTTACTGATATGAAAATAATTACAAATGGAAATTTACTTGCTATAATCACATTTAAGGACAGCCAGTTTCTTGGTTTGAGCAAACTATATCAATTCACACATCTCACCATGGAAATGGAATGTTGTTACAGAAACATACCTATCTTGAATGGATATAATAATGCAGCCAACTGTATATTCACTGTGTTAATTAAGTGACTGATTAACAAGCCAGGCTTTGTAGCGAGTTGGATTATGTCATGTAAAGAGAGAACAAACAAATTTGGAGGCCTCTTTAGAAAGAAGTAGTAACTGGTGAAGTGTCTAAAGTGCGTAGAAGAAAGCTGGATAAATTTACCCAGCTGACCTATTTTGCAAGTCCACATGGAGTGATATCTGACTCTTGATTTTGACTAACAAAGAAGCCGATTAAAACTTAACAACATAATGATCTTAAAAGTTGCTTGTTCTTTAGGTTTCTATAAAACCTAGAACCTGAAGTTCTATTGCTCAAAATGAAATAAAGATTTATCCTATGGAGGAGCTGAAAGAGGAGATTCAGAGATGTACTGTTTTTAAAAGGGAACTTTTAAAAGTATATTTAATCACTTGATCAGCTCTTACTATAAATATTTTAACTGTGTAAATTTTCTAAGCATACATATTGAAAGGAAATGGTAATTTCTTTATTTAAATCTGTATCTTGGTCTCATTTCTGTGCCTTTTCAGAATTTAGGAGAAAATATGTAAGATTAGAGGTTAAAGCAGATTAAAAAAAGGTCAATTTAAATTTTTTGATGGTGTAGGCCCTCCCCACCACCACTTCCCCACTCCTGCTGATGCTGTTCTGTTTGATTAAAGCCACCACAAAGCTGGGATTTGCAGTCCAGACCTTTCTGTAGAGCTACCGTTCAGGGTATGATCAAGTGCATTTGTTCCTCTATTCCTGGTTGAGACTGGAGAACAGAGATAACAGTTGGCATTGATGTCTCTGGAGCAAAAGATGTTTCCCATAATCTCAGTTTCCTTGTTAAGACTTTCTAATGTCAGTATTTCATAGAGGAGGAAAAGCGAGGCTGACAGCCCAAGCTGCCGTCTGATGGGACTTGCATTTGGTGCATAGATGGCATTGGATGGGTTAGTTGTGTCTGACAGATGAGGCAGTCCAGCAGGCTGATGCTTCAAAAAGCAGGAGCCCATTGAAGGTGAGATGTAATTACCATTTGAAATTAAACTTTTCCCAAAATGTGGATATTTGTTCAGATGTGTAACCAGATGCTGGCAGGGGAATCTGGCTTCACTCCTTCTGTGCCAGTCTGAGCTGCTCCAGCAGATAGCAAGCCAGTCTAGACAGCTGAACAAAATACGTGCAGGATAAGACCTAATTCTGATTTTCTAGTGTCTGTGTTGACACCTCTGATGTTCTGGGGCAAAGGCTTTGGTAGCAGCATGCATAGAGACATGCTTTTTTGATGGAGACCTTTTAAAGGCTCCATCTTGTAAGAGAGTGTAGGGCTCAAAAGCTTGAGGATGAATGGCTCATCACTAAATGGGATGTGATGAGGGGAAGATGCTCAGCTTCAGGCAGCATGGGAGCTAAAAACAGCTCGGTGGTGTTGGAGCTGCAGTTGCACAGTGCCAGCCCAGCCAGTACCTAACTCAGGAGCGGCTGGAACTGTTCTGGGTTTGTTCAGAGGAGCGAATCCTTAGAGGGGAAAAACCGGAGCTGAGGAGGGAATATAATGGAATGATCATGTCTGGTGTCAGTATGGGAGTTTCAAAAATTGTTAAGAAAATAAGCATACAAACTGTATAGAAGGCACATAGTCTTTTTTTGTGTGGTGTATGTCGCAGATACTGTTCTCCATTTTATACCTCCTTAGGAAATGTTTTCCTGTAGATTAGTGTCTCTGAGTTTAGAGAGGCAGAGTGAGAAGGAAGGGAAGCTGAGGAGGGAGTGAAGCTGGGATCTGATAGAGATTAGCACCAATTTGCAAATGAAGGTGCAGAGGAGCTGCAGTGATGTGTTACATTGTTAATTATGTTTCAGTGGAAAAGCTGCCCCTCGGGAGAAAAAGGCCTTTTCCAGTAACAGCTCTGGGGTTGTAGATCCTATGAGAAATGCCACCCTGCATGAATGTGGTGCTCAGCATTCACTGGTGAACTGTGACTTCTGAAATGATACTTCCCTAGATAAAAACAGAGCTTTACTGTGCTAAAACATTAAGGAAACAGTTATTGATGCTCCAATTTGAATGTTTAAACTGTGAACAGAAACACCAGGGAAAATCCACCACTAATCCGTGGCATCTGCTTTCTGGAGGAAATTGCACCCTCATTTTCTAAATTAGAGGAACAAAGATAATAGTTAACTGGTTCCCCCCCCCCCCCCCCCCCCCCCGGGATCATGTTGCATTTGGTAATAAATTGCCAGAGAAGAGCTCATGAACTGTCTGTATTTCTCATCTGGGATGCTGAGTTTGTGCAGTGTTCACTTGAATGCCTCGGGAAAGCCAGCTTCCCGTGGGAGGGGGCAGAGCCGGGGTGATGGGCCAACAGGCACCTCAAGGAACAAGGTCTGCAGCACATGGAAAGGGCTTAAGGAGCTCTTGCTGCGTGCCATTTGGCCCTGGGGCTGTGGGCCACAGCTTTGACAATGGGTGTCGGTAGTACTGGACAGAGGAGTAAGAGAAAAGGTTGGGATGGTTTGGTTTTATATCCAAAATGGGCAGGATGAGTCTAATGAGACCTTGCCAATACTTCCCAGGTCTATTGAGGAGAATGGTGGCTGACTAAATGAATGTGCCATGGCAACAGCAGTTGTACCTAGTAGCCATCTCATGTTTCGGGAGCTGTGACAGGTGTTGTGGTGCAAGTTGTCTTCCTTCTTCAAGGTAGAGGACACTCTGAGTAGCATTTGAAATCTTGGATCTCTTCTTCCTCCATTAAAAACCAAATGGATGCTATAAACATACCAGGGCTAGAATATTTCCTCTGGTCTTAAATTTCCCACAGAAAGACTGCTCTGTATTCAGTGATTTAATGCTGGAACTCGTACTGATGCTTGGGTTTAATAAGGTTTATTAAAGTAACTTCACTATTTAGAAGAATAAAATTGTACAGGTGGTTTTGCACAATTTGCACTGTATATGCAGTACTGAATTGCACTGTATGAGGCTTCTCCTGTTTTGGTGGTAAAGACTGCCTCATTCTTGTCTTCACATTTTGGGAAGAGCTCTCATGTTACAGTATACCATGAAAAAGATACACTTAATCAAACACAGAAATCTGTAGGAAAGGTAATTTTGGATATCACATGCATCTGCTGTTTTTCCCCCATCCACTAACTTGA
>NW_026892923.1:0-98612 GCF_033815535.1 Pezoporus flaviventris
TGCTGACTGTGTTGCTGCGCAGCAGAGAGCAGCCTCTGGACTGATTCCATTCAAATGCTTTTCCTGTGTGAAAGTGAGCAGTGAAAGCAACGATGAATGCACCAATGTAAAAGGGATTGTGTGCTGAACAGGTCCAGCACCAGCTTTCAATCCTGGCTCTTCTGCTGTCGGAGCAGAAGCCAAACGTTCGTGCTGTACTAACTGTGCTGCTGGGCAGCTGAGAGACACCACCTGAGAATTTGGATTCAAATGGACTTTTAGGTAGGAAACCGAGGAGAGACTGCAATGATGGTGACCCCGTTGCAAAGCTGCTTGTGTGCTGAAGAAGCAGAGCACTAGCTTTCCCTGCTGCTCCTTCTGCCGTGTGAGCAGATGCCACTGTTCATTCTGTGCTGACTGTGTTGCTGCGCAGCAGAGAGCAGCCTCTGGACTGATTCCATTCAAATGCTTTTTCCTGTATGAAAGTGAGCAGTGAAAGCAACGATGGATGCACCAATGTAAAGGTGATTGTGTGCTGAACAGGTCCAGCACCAGCTTTCAATCCTGGCTCTTCTGCTGTGGGAGCAGAGGCCAAACGTTCGTGCTGTACTAACTGTGCTGCTGGGCAGCTGAGAGACACCACCTGAGAATTTGGATTCAAATGGACTTTTAGGTATGAAAACGAGGAGAGACTGCAATGATGGTGACCCCGTTGCAAAGCTGCTTGTGTGCTGAAGAAGCAGAGCACTAGCTTTCCCTGCTGCTCCTTCTGCCGTGTGAGCAGATGCCACTCTTCATTCTGTGCTGTGTTGCTGCCAGCAGGGAGCAGGCTCTGGACTGATTCTATTCAAATGCTTTTCCTGTACGAGTGTTAGCAGTGAAAGCAACGATGGATGCACCAATGTAAAGGGGATTGTGTGCTGAACAGGTCCAGCACCAGCTTTCAATCCTTGCTCTTCTGCTGTGGGAGCAGAGGCCAAACGTTCGTGCTGTACTCACTGTGCTGCTGGGCAGCTGAGAGACACCACCTGAGAATTTGGATTCAAATGGACTTTTAGGTATGAAACCGAGGAGAGACTGCAATGATGGTGACCCCGTTGCAAAGCTGCTTGTGTGCTGAAGAAGCAGAGCACTAGCTTTCCCTGCTGCTCCTTCTGCCGTGTGAGCAGATGCCACTGTTCATTCTGTGCTGACTGTGTTGCTGCGCAGCAGGGAGCAGCATCTGGACTGATTCCATTCAAATGCTTTTCCTGTATGAAAGTGAGCAGTGAAAGCAACGATGAATGCACCAATGTAAAAGGGATTGTGTGCTGAACAGGTCCAGCACCAGCTTTCAATCCTGGCTCTTCTGCTGTGGGAGCAGAGGCCAAACGTTCGTGCTGTACTAACTGTGCTGCTGGGCAGCTGAGAGACACCACCTGAGAATTTGGATTCAAATGGACTTTTAGGTATGAAACCGAGGAGAGACTGCAATGATGGTGACCCCGTTGCAAAGCTGCTTGTGTGCTGAAGAAGCAGAGCACTAGCTTTCCCTGCTGCTCCTTCTGCCGTGTGAGCAGATGCCACTGTTCATTCTGTGCTGACTGTGTTGCTGCGCAGCAGAGAGCAGCCTCTGGACTGATTCCATTCAAATGCTTTTCCTGTATGAAAGTGAGCAGTGAAAGCAACGATGAATGCACCAATGTAAAGGTGATTGTGTGCTGAACAGGTCCAGCACCAGCTTTCAATCCTGGCTCTTCTGCTGTGGGAGCAGAGGCCAAACGTTCGTGCTGTACTAACTGTGCTGCTGGGCAGCTGAGAGACACCACCTGAGAATTTGGATTCAAATGGACTTTTAGGTATGAAAACGAGGAGAGACTGCAATGATGGTGACCCCGTTGCACAGCTGCTTGTGTGCTGAAGAAGCAGAGCACTAGCTTTCCCTGCTGCTCCTTCTGCCGTGTGAGCAGATGCCACTCTTCATTCTGTGCTGTGTTGCTGCCAGCAGGGAGCAGGCTCTGGACGGATTCTATTCAAATGCTTTTCCTGTATGAGTGTTAGCAGTGAAAGCAACGATGGAGGCACCAATGTAAAGGGGATTGTGTGCTGAACAGGTCCAGCACCAGCTTTCAATCCTGGCTCTTCTGCTGTGGGAGCAGATGCCAAACGTTCGTGCTGTACTCACTGTGCTGCTGGGCAGCTGAGCGACACCACCTGAGAATTTGGATTCAAATGGACTTTTAGGTATGAACCCGAGGAGAGACTGCAATGATGGTGACCCCGTTGCAAAGCTGCTTTTGTGCTGAAGAAGCAGAGCACTAGCTTTCCCTGCTGGTCCTTCTGGCGTGTGAGCAGATGCCACTGTTCATTCTGTGCTGACTGTGTTGCTGCGCAGCAGAGAGCAGCCTCTGGACTGATTCCATTCAAATGCTTTTCCTGTATGAAAGTGAGCAGTGAAAGCAACGATGAATGCACCAATGTAAAAGGGATTGTGTGCTGAACAGGTCCAGCACCAGCTTTCAATCCTTGCTCTTCTGCTGTGGGAGCAGATGCCAAACGTTCGTGCTGTACTAACTGTGCTGCTGGGCAGCTGAGAGACACCACCTGAGAATTTGGATTCAAATGGACTTTTAGGTATGAAACCGAGGAGAGACTGCAATGATGGTGACCCCGTTGCAAAGCTGCTTGTGTGCTGAAGAAGCAGAGCACTAGCTTTCCCTGCTGCTCCTTCTGCCGTGTGAGCAGATGCCACTGTTCATTCTGTGCTGACTGTGTTGCTGCGCAGCAGAGAGCAGCATCTGGACTGATTCCATTCAAATGCTTTTCCTGTATGAAAGTGAGCAGTGAAAGCAACGATGGATGCACCAATGTAAAGGTGATTGTGTGCTGAACAGGTCCAGCACCAGCTTTCAATCCTTGCTCTTCTGCTGTGGGAGCAGATGCCAAACGTTCGTGCTGTACTAACTGTGCTGCTGGGCAGCTGAGAGACACCACCTGAGAATTTGGATTCAAATGGACTTTTAGGTATGAAACCGAGGAGAGACTGCAATGATGGTGACCCCGTTGCAAAGCTGCTTGTGTGCTGAAGAAGCAGGGCACTAGCTTTCCCTGCTGCTCCTTCTGCCGTGTGAGCAGATGCCACTGTTCATTCTGTGCTGACTGTGTTGCTGCGCAGCAGAGAGCAGCCTCTGGACTGATTCCATTCAAATGCTTTTCCTGTGTGAAAGTGAGCAGTGAAAGCAACGATGAATGCACCAATGTAAAAGGGATTGTGTGCTGAACAGGTCCAGCACCAGCTTTCAATCCTGGCTCTTCTGCTGTCGGGAGCAGAAGCCAAACGTTCGTGCTGTACTAACTGTGCTGCTGGGCAGCTGAGAGACACCACCTGAGAATTTGGATTCAAATGGACTTTTAGGTATGAAACCGAGGAGAGACTGCAATGATGGTGACCCCGTTGCAAAGCTGCTTGTGTGCTGAAGAAGCAGAGCACTAGCTTTCCCTGCTGCTCCTTCTGCCGTGTGAGCAGATGCCACTGTTCATTCTGTGCTGACTGTGTTGCTGCGCAGCAGAGAGCAGCCTCTGGACTGATTCCATTCAAATGCTTTTTCCTGTATGAAAGTGAGCAGTGAAAGCAACGATGGATGCACCAATGTAAAGGTGATTGTGTGCTGAACAGGTCCAGCACCAGCTTTCAATCCTGGCTCTTCTGCTGTGGGAGCAGAGGCCAAACGTTCGTGCTGTACTAACTGTGCTGCTGGGCAGCTGAGAGACACCACCTGAGAATTTGGATTCAAATGGACTTTTAGGTATGAAAACGAGGAGAGACTGCAATGATGGTGACCCCGTTGCAAAGCTGCTTGTGTGCTGAAGAAGCAGAGCACTAGCTTTCTCTGCTGCTCCTTCTGCCGTGTGAGCAGATGCCACTCTTCATTCTGTGCTGTGTTGCTGCCAGCAGGGAGCAGGCTCTGGACGGATTCTATTCAAATGCTTTTCCTGTATGAGTGTTAGCAGTGAAAGCAACGATGGAGGCACCAATGTAAAGGGGATTGTGTGCTGAACCGGTCCAGCACCAGCTTTCAATCCTGGCTCTTCTGCTGTGGGAGCAGATGCCAAACGTTCGTGCTGTACTCACTGTGCTGCTGGGCAGCTGAGCGACACCACCTGAGAATTTGGATTCAAATGGACTTTTAGGTATGAACCCGAGGAGAGACAGCAATGATGGTGACCCCGTTGCAAAGCTGCTTTTGTGCTGAAGAAGCAGAGCACTAGCTTTCCCTGCTGGTCCTTCTGGCGTGTGAGCAGATGCCACTGTTCATTCTGTGCTGACTGTGTTGCTGCGCAGCAGAGAGCAGCCTCTGGACTGATTCCATTCAAATGCTTTTCCTGTATGAAAGTGAGCAGTGAAAGCAACGATGAATGCACCAATGTAAAAGGGATTGTGTGCTGAACAGGTCCAGCACCAGCTTTCAATCCTTGCTCTTCTGCTGTGGGAGCAGATGCCAAACGTTCGTGCTGTACTAACTGTGCTGCTGGGCAGCTGAGAGACACCACCTGAGAATTTGGATTCAAATGGACTTTTAGGTATGAAACCGAGGAGAGACTGCAATGATGGTGACCCCGTTGCAAAGCTGCTTGTGTGCTGAAGAAGCAGAGCACTAGCTTTCCCTGCTGCTCCTTCTGCCGTGTGAGCAGATGCCACTGTTCATTCTGTGCTGACTGTGTTGCTGCGCAGCAGAGAGCAGCATCTGGACTGATTCCATTCAAATGCTTTTCCTGTATGAAAGTGAGCAGTGAAAGCAACGATGGATGCACCAATGTAAAGGTGATTGTGTGCTGAACAGGTCCAGCACCAGCTTTCAATCCTTGCTCTTCTGCTGTGGGAGCAGATGCCAAACGTTCGTGCTGTACTAACTGTGCTGCTGGGCAGCTGAGAGACACCACCTGAGAATTTGGATTCAAATGGACTTTTAGGTATGAAACCGAGGAGAGACTGCAATGATGGTGACCCCGTTGCAAAGCTGCTTGTGTGCTGAAGAAGCAGAGCACTAGCTTTCCCTGCTGCTCCTTCTGCCGTGTGAGCAGATGCCACTGTTCATTCTGTGCTGACTGTGTTGCTGCGCAGCAGAGAGCAGCCTCTGGACTGATTCCATTCAAATGCTTTTCCTGTGTGAAAGTGAGCAGTGAAAGCAACGATGAATGCACCAATGTAAAAGGGATTGTGTGCTGAGAAACAGTCCAGCACCAGCTTTCAATCCTGGCTCTTCTGCTGTCGGAGCAGAAGCCAAACGTTCGTGCTGTACTAACTGTGCTGCTGGGCAGCTGAGAGACACCACCTGAGAATTTGGATTCAAATGGACTTTTAGGTAGGAAACCGAGGAGAGACTGCAATGATGGTGACCCCGTTGCAAAGCTGCTTGTGTGCTGAAGAAGCAGAGCACTAGCTTTCCCTGCTGCTCCTTCTGCCGTGTGAGCAGATGCCACTGTTCATTCTGTGCTGACTGTGTTGCTGCGCAGCAGAGAGCAGCCTCTGGACTGATTCCATTCAAATGCTTTTTCCTGTATGAAAGTGAGCAGTGAAAGCAACGATGGATGCACCAATGTAAAGGTGATTGTGTGCTGAACAGGTCCAGCACCAGCTTTCAATCCTGGCTCTTCTGCTGTGGGAGCAGAGGCCAAACGTTCGTGCTGTACTAACTGTGCTGCTGGGCAGCTGAGAGACACCACCTGAGAATTTGGATTCAAATGGACTTTTAGGTATGAAAACGAGGAGAGACTGCAATGATGGTGACCCCGTTGCAAAGCTGCTTGTGTGCTGAAGAAGCAGAGCACTAGCTTTCCCTGCTGCTCCTTCTGCCGTGTGAGCAGATGCCACTCTTCATTCTGTGCTGTGTTGCTGCCAGCAGGGAGCAGGCTCTGGACTGATTCTATTCAAATGCTTTTCCTGTACGAGTGTTAGCAGTGAAAGCAACGATGGATGCACCAATGTAAAGGTGATTGTGTGCTGAACAGGTCCAGCACCAGCTTTCAATCCTTGCTCTTCTGCTGTGGGAGCAGATGCCAAACGTTCGTGCTGTACTCACTGTGCTGCTGGGCAGCTGAGAGACACCACCTGAGAATTTGGATTCAAATGGACTTTTAGGTATGAAACCGAGGAGAGACTGCAATGATGGTGACCCCGTTGCAAAGCTGCTTGTGTGCTGAAGAAGCAGAGCACTAGCTTTCCCTGCTGCTCCTTCTGCCGTGTGAGCAGATGCCACTGTTCATTCTGTGCTGACTGTGTTGCTGCGCAGCAGGGAGCAGCATCTGGACTGATTCCATTCAAATGCTTTTCCTGTATGAAAGTGAGCAGTGAAAGCAACGATGAATGCACCAATGTAAAAGGGATTGTGTGCTGAACAGGTCCAGCACCAGCTTTCAATCCTGGCTCTTCTGCTGTGGGAGCAGAGGCCAAACGTTCGTGCTGTACTAACTGTGCTGCTGGGCAGCTGAGAGACACCACCTGAGAATTTGGATTCAAATGGACTTTTAGGTATGAAACCGAGGAGAGACTGCAATGATGGTGACCCCGTTGCAAAGCTGCTTGTGTGCTGAAGAAGCAGAGCACTAGCTTTCCCTGCTGCTCCTTCTGCCGTGTGAGCAGATGCCACTGTTCATTCTGTGCTGACTGTGTTGCTGCGCAGCAGAGAGCAGCCTCTGGACTGATTCCATTCAAATGCTTTTCCTGTATGAAAGTGAGCAGTGAAAGCAACGATGAATGCACCAATGTAAAGGTGATTGTGTGCTGAACAGGTCCAGCACCAGCTTTCAATCCTGGCTCTTCTGCTGTGGGAGCAGAGGCCAAACGTTCGTGCTGTACTAACTGTGCTGCTGGGCAGCTGAGAGACACCACCTGAGAATTTGGATTCAAATGGACTTTTAGGTATGAAAACGAGGAGAGACTGCAATGATGGTGACCCCGTTGCACAGCTGCTTGTGTGCTGAAGAAGCAGAGCACTAGCTTTCCCTGCTGCTCCTTCTGCCGTGTGAGCAGATGCCACTCTTCATTCTGTGCTGTGTTGCTGCCAGCAGGGAGCAGGCTCTGGACGGATTCTATTCAAATGCTTTTCCTGTATGAGTGTTAGCAGTGAAAGCAACGATGGAGGCACCAATGTAAAGGGGATTGTGTGCTGAACAGGTCCAGCACCAGCTTTCAATCCTGGCTCTTCTGCTGTGGGAGCAGATGCCAAACGTTCGTGCTGTACTCACTGTGCTGCTGGGCAGCTGAGCGACACCACCTGAGAATTTGGATTCAAATGGACTTTTAGGTATGAAACCGAGGAGAGACTGCAATGATGGTGACCCCGTTGCAAAGCTGCTTGTGTGCTGAAGAGACACAGCACTAGCTTTCCCTGCTGCTCCTTCTGCCGTGTGAGCAGATGCCCCTGTTCATTCTGTGCTGACTGTGTTGCTGCGCAGCAGAGAGCAGCATCTGGACTGATTCCATTCAAATGCTTTTCCTGTACGAGTGTTAGCAGTGAAAGCAACGATGGATGCACCAATGTAAAGGGGATTGTGTGCTGAACAGGTCCAGCACCAGCTTTCAATCCTTGCTCTTCTGCTGTGGGAGCAGAGGCCAAACGTTCGTGCTGTACTCACTGTGCTGCTGGGCAGCTGAGAGACACCACCTGAGAATTTGGATTCAAATGGACTTTTAGGTATGAAACCGAGGAGAGACTGCAATGATGGTGACCCCGTTGCAAAGCTGCTTGTGTGCTGAAGAAGCAGAGCACTAGCTTTCCCTGCTGCTCCTTCTGCCGTGTGAGCAGATGCCACTGTTCATTCTGTGCTGACTGTGTTGCTGCGCAGCAGAGAGCAGCATCTGGACTGATTCCATTCAAATGCTTTTCCTGTATGAAAGTGAGCAGTGAAAGCAACGATGGAGGCACCAATGTAAAAGGGATTGTGTGCTGAACAGGTCCAGCACCAGCTTTCAATCCTGGCTCTTCTGCTGTGGGAGCAGAGGCCAAACGTTCGTGCTGTACTAACTGTGCTGCTGGGCAGCTGAGAGACACCACCTGAGAATTTGGATTCAAATGGACTTTTAGGTATGAAAACGAGGAGAGACTGCAATGATGGTGACCCCGTTGCAAAGCTGCTTGTGTGCTGAAGAAGCAGAGCACTAGCTTTCCCTGCTGCTCCTTCTGCCGTGTGAGCAGATGCCACTGTTCATTCTGTGCTGACTGTGTTGCTGCGCAGCAGAGAGCAGCCTCTGGACTGATTCCATTCAAATGCTTTTCCTGTGTGAAAGTGAGCAGTGAAAGCAACGATGAATGCACCAATGTAAAAGGGATTGTGTGCTGAACAGGTCCAGCACCAGCTTTCAATCCTGGCTCTTCTGCTGTCGGAGCAGAAGCCAAACGTTCGTGCTGTACTAACTGTGCTGCTGGGCAGCTGAGAGACACCACCTGAGAATTTGGATTCAAATGGACTTTTAGGTATGAAACCGAGGAGAGACTGCAATGATGGTGACCCCGTTGCAAAGCTGCTTGTGTGCTGAAGAAGCAGAGCACTAGCTTTCCCTGCTGCTCCTTCTGCCGTGTGAGCAGATGCCACTGTTCATTCTGTGCTGACTGTGTTGCTGCGCAGCAGAGAGCAGCCTCTGGACTGATTCCATTCAAATGCTTTTTCCTGTATGAAAGTGAGCAGTGAAAGCAACGATGGATGCACCAATGTAAAGGTGATTGTGTGCTGAACAGGTCCAGCACCAGCTTTCAAACCTGGCTCTTCTGCTGTGGGAGCAGAGGCCAAACGTTCGTGCTGTACTAACTGTGCTGCTGGGCAGCTGAGAGACACCACCTGAGAATTTGGATTCAAATGGACTTTTAGGTATGAAAACGAGGAGAGACTGCAATGATGGTGACCCCGTTGCAAAGCTGCTTGTGTGCTGAAGAAGCAGAGCACTAGCTTTCCCTGCTGCTCCTTCTGCCGTGTGAGCAGATGCCACTCTTCATTCTGTGCTGTGTTGCTGCCAGCAGGGAGCAGGCTCTGGACGGATTCTATTCAAATGCTTTTCCTGTATGAGTGTTAGCAGTGAAAGCAACGATGGAGGCACCAATGTAAAGGGGATTGTGTGCTGAACAGGTCCAGCACCAGCTTTCAATCCTGGCTCTTCTGCTGTGGGAGCAGATGCCAAACGTTCGTGCTGTACTCACTGTGCTGCTGGGCAGCTGAGCGACACCACCTGAGAATTTGGATTCAAATGGACTTTTAGGTATGAACCCGAGGAGAGACTGCAATGATGGTGACCCCGTTGCAAAGCTGCTTTTGTGCTGAAGAAGCAGAGCACTAGCTTTCCCTGCTGGTCCTTCTGGCGTGTGAGCAGATGCCACTGTTCATTCTGTGCTGACTGTGTTGCTGCGCAGCAGAGAGCAGCCTCTGGACTGATTCCATTCAAATGCTTTTCCTGTATGAAAGTGAGCAGTGAAAGCAACGATGAATGCACCAATGTAAAAGGGATTGTGTGCTGAACAGGTCCAGCACCAGCTTTCAATCCTTGCTCTTCTGCTGTGGGAGCAGAGGCCAAACGTTCGTGCTGTACTATACTGTGCTGCTGGGCAGCTGAGAGACACCACCTGAGAATTTGGATTCAAATGGACTTTTAGGTATGAAACCGAGGAGAGACTGCAATGATGGTGACCCCGTTGCAAAGCTGCTTGTGTGCTGAAGAAGCAGAGCACTAGCTTTCCCTGCTGCTCCTTCTGCCGTGTGAGCAGATGCCACTGTTCATTCTGTGCTGACTGTGTTGCTGCGCAGCAGAGAGCAGCCTCTGGACTGATTCCATTCAAATGCTTTTCCTGTATGAGTGTTAGCAGTGAAAGCAACGATGGAGGCACCAATGTAAAGGGGATTGTGTGCTGAACAGGTCCAGCACCAGCTTTCAATCCTGGCTCTTCTGCTGTGGGAGCAGAGGCCAAACGTTCGTGCTGTACTAACTGTGCTGCTGGGCAGCTGAGAGACACCACCTGAGAATTTGGATTCAAATGGACTTTTAGGTATGAAACCGAGGAGAGACTGCAATGATGGTGACCCCGTTGCAAAGCTTCTTGTGTGCTGAAGAGACACAGCCCGAGCTTTCCCTGCTGGTCCTTCTGCCGTGTGAGCAGATGCCCTGTTCATTCTGTGCTGTGTTGCTGCCAGCAGGGAGCAGGCTCTGGACGGATTCTATTCAAATGCTTTTCCTGTATGAGTGTTAGCAGTGAAAGCAACGATGGAGGCACCAATGTAAAGGTGATTGTGTGCTGAACATGTCCAGCACCAGCTTTCAATCCTGGCTCTTCTGCTGTGGGAGCAGATGCCAAACGTTCGTGCTGTACTCACTGTGCTGCTGGGCAGCTGAGCAACACCACCTGAGAATTCGGATTCAAATGGACTTTTAGGTATGAAGCCGAGGAGAGACTGCAATGATGGTGACCCCGTTGCAAAGCTGCTTGTGTGCTGAAGAAGCAGAGCACTAGCTTTCCCTGCTGCTCCTTCTGCCGTGTGAGCAGATGCCACTGTTCATTCTGTGCTGACTGTGTTGCTGCGCAGCAGAGAGCAGGCTCTGGACTGATTCCATTCAAATGCTTTTCCTGTATGAATGTGAGCAGTGAAAGCAACAATGGAGGCACCAATGTAAAGGTGATTGTGTGCTGAACAGGTCCAGCACCAGCTTTCAATCCTGGCTCTTCTGCTGTGGGAGCAGAGGCCAAACGTTCGTGCTGTACTAACTGTGCTGCTGGGCAGCTGAGAGACACCACCTGAGAATTTGGATTCAAATGGACTTTTAGGTATGAACCCGAGGAGAGACTGCAATGATGGTGACCCCGTTGCAAAGCTGCTTGTGTGCTGAAGAGACACAGCACTAGCTTTCCCTGCTGCTCCTTCTGCCGTGTGAGCAGATGCCCCTGTTCATTCTGTGCTGTGTTGCTGCCAGCAGGGAGCAGGCTCTGGACTGATTCTATTCAAATGCTTTTCCTGTACGAGTGTTAGCAGTGAAAGCAACGATGGATGCACCAATGTAAAGGGGATTGTGTGCTGAACAGGTCCAGCACCAGCTTTCAATCCTTGCTCTTCTGCTGTGGGAGCAGAGGCCAAACGTTCGTGCTGTACTCACTGTGCTGCTGGGCAGCTGAGCGACACCACCTGAGAATTTGGATTCAAATGGACTTTTAGGTATGAAACCGAGGAGAGACTGCAATGATGGTGACCCCGTTGCAAAGCTGCTTGTGTGCTGAAGAAGCAGAGCACTAGCTTTCCCTGCTGCTCCTTCTGCCGTGTGAGCAGATGCCACTGTTCATTCTGTGCTGACTGTGTTGCTGCGCAGCAGAGAGCAGCCTCTAGACTGATTCCATTCAAATGCTTTTCCTGTATGAAAGTGAGCAGTGAAAGCAACGATGGATGCACCAATGTAAAGGTGATTGTGTGCTGAACAGGTCCAGCACCAGCTTTCAATCCTGGCTCTTCTGCTGTGGGAGCAGAGGCCAAACGTTCGTGCTGTACTAACTGTGCTGCTGGGCAGCTGAGAGACACCACCTGAGAATTTGGATTCAAATGGACTTTTAGGTATGAACCCGAGGAGAGACTGCAATGATGGTGACCCCGTTGCAAAGCTGCTTGTGTGCTGAAGAAGCAGAGCACTAGCTTTCCCTGCTGCTCCTTCTGCCGTGTGAGCAGATGCCACTCTTCATTCTGTGCTGTGTTGCTGCCAGCAGGGAGCAGGCTCTGGACGGATTCTATTCAAATGCTTTTCCTGTATGAGTGTTAGCAGTGAAAGCAACGATGGAGGCACCAATGTAAAGGGGATTGTGTGCTGAACAGGTCCAGCACCAGCTTTCAATCCTGGCTCTTCTGCTGTGGGAGCAGATGCCAAACGTTCGTGCTGTACTCACTGTGCTGCTGGGCAGCTGAGCGACACCACCTGAGAATTTGGATTCAAATGGACTTTTAGGTATGAACCCGAGGAGTGACTGCAATGATGGTGACCCCGTTGCAAAGCTGCTTTTGTGCTGAAGAAGCAGAGCACTAGCTTTCCCTGCTGGTCCTTCTGGCGTGTGAGCAGATGCCACTGTTCATTCTGTGCTGACTGTGTTGCTGCGCAGCAGAGAGCAGCCTCTGGACTGATTCCATTCAAATGCTTTTCCTGTATGAAAGTGAGCAGTGAAAGCAACGATGAATGCACCAATGTAAAAGGGATTGTGTGCTGAACAGGTCCAGCACCAGCTTTCAATCCTTGCTCTTCTGCTGTGGGAGCAGATGCCAAACGTTCGTGCTGTACTAACTGTGCTGCTGGGCAGCTGAGAGACACCACCTGAGAATTTGGATTCAAATGGACTTTTAGGTATGAAACCGAGGAGAGACTGCAATGATGGTGACCCCGTTGCAAAGCTGCTTGTGTGCTGAAGAAGCAGAGCACTAGCTTTCCCTGCTGCTCCTTCTGCCGTGTGAGCAGATGCCAGTGTTCATTCTGTGCTAACTGTGTTGCTGCGCAGCAGAGAGCAGCATCTGGACTGATTCCATTCAAATGCTTTTCCTGTATGAAAGTGAGCAGTGAAAGCAACGATGGATGCACCAATGTAAAGGTGATTGTGTGCTGAACAGGTCCAGCACCAGCTTTCAATCCTTGCTCTTCTGCTGTGGGAGCAGATGCCAAACGTTCGTGCTGTACTAACTGTGCTGCTGGGCAGCTGAGAGACACCACCTGAGAATTTGGATTCAAATGGACTTTTAGGTATGAAACCGAGGAGAGACTGCAATGATGGTGACCCCGTTGCAAAGCTGCTTGTGTGCTGAAGAAGCAGAGCACTAGCTTTCCCTGCTGCTCCTTCTGCCGTGTGAGCAGATGCCACTGTTCATTCTGTGCTGACTGTGTTGCTGCGCAGCAGAGAGCAGCCTCTGGACTGATTCCATTCAAATGCTTTTCCTGTGTGAAAGTGAGCAGTGAAAGCAACGATGAATGCACCAATGTAAAAGGGATTGTGTGCTGAACAGGTCCAGCACCAGCTTTCAATCCTGGCTCTTCTGCTGTCGGAGCAGAAGCCAAACGTTCGTGCTGTACTAACTGTGCTGCTGGGCAGCTGAGAGACACCACCTGAGAATTTGGATTCAAATGGACTTTTAGGTATGAAAACGAGGAGAGACTGCAATGATGGTGACCCCGTTGCAAAGCTGCTTGTGTGCTGAAGAAGCAGAGCACTAGCTTTCCCTGCTGCTCCTTCTGCCGTGTGAGCAGATGCCACTGTTCATTCTGTGCTGACTGTGTTGCTGCGCAGCAGAGAGCAGGCTCTGGACTGATTCCATTCAAATGCTTTTCCTGTATGAAAGTGAGCAGTGAAAGCAACGATGAATGCACCAATGTAAAGGTGATTGTGTGCTGAACAGGTCCAGCACCAGCTTTCAATCCTGGCTCTTCTGCTGTGGGAGCAGAGGCCAAACGTTCGTGCTGTACTAACTGTGCTGCTGGGCAGCTGAGAGACACCACCTGAGAATTTGGATTCAAATGGACTTTTAGGTATGAAAACGAGGAGAGACTGCAATGATGGTGACCCCGTTGCACAGCTGCTTGTGTGCTGAAGAAGCAGAGCACTAGCTTTCCCTGCTGCTCCTTCTGCCGTGTGAGCAGATGCCACTCTTCATTCTGTGCTGTGTTGCTGCCAGCAGGGAGCAGGCTCTGGACGGATTCTATTCAAATGCTTTTCCTGTATGAGTGTTAGCAGTGAAAGCAACGATGGAGGCACCAATGTAAAGGGGATTGTGTGCTGAACAGGTCCAGCACCAGCTTTCAATCCTGGCTCTTCTGCTGTGGGAGCAGATGCCAAACGTTCGTGCTGTACTCACTGTGCTGCTGGGCAGCTGAGCGACACCACCTGAGAATTTGGATTCAAATGGACTTTTAGGTATGAACCCGAGGAGAGACTGCAATGATGGTGACCCCGTTGCAAAGCTGCTTTTGTGCTGAAGAAGCAGAGCACTAGCTTTCCCTGCTGGTCCTTCTGGCGTGTGAGCAGATGCCACTGTTCATTCTGTGCTGACTGTGTTGCTGCGCAGCAGAGAGCAGCCTCTGGACTGATTCCATTCAAATGCTTTTCCTGTATGAAAGTGAGCAGTGAAAGCAACGATGAATGCACCAATGTAAAAGGGATTGTGTGCTGAACAGGTCCAGCACCAGCTTTCAATCCTTGCTCTTCTGCTGTGGGAGCAGATGCCAAACGTTCGTGCTGTACTAACTGTGCTGCTGGGCAGCTGAGAGACACCACCTGAGAATTTGGATTCAAATGGACTTTTAGGTATGAAACCGAGGAGAGACTGCAATGATGGTGACCCCGTTGCAAAGCTGCTTGTGTGCTGAAGAAGCAGAGCACTAGCTTTCCCTGCTGCTCCTTCTGCCGTGTGAGCAGATGCCACTGTTCATTCTGTGCTGACTGTGTTGCTGCGCAGCAGAGAGCAGCATCTGGACTGATTCCATTCAAATGCTTTTCCTGTATGAAAGTGAGCAGTGAAAGCAACGATGGATGCACCAATGTAAAGGTGATTGTGTGCTGAACAGGTCCAGCACCAGCTTTCAATCCTTGCTCTTCTGCTGTGGGAGCAGATGCCAAACGTTCGTGCTGTACTAACTGTGCTGCTGGGCAGCTGAGAGACACCACCTGAGAATTTGGATTCAAATGGACTTTTAGGTATGAAACCGAGGAGAGACTGCAATGATGGTGACCCCGTTGCAAAGCTGCTTGTGTGCTGAAGAAGCAGAGCACTAGCTTTCCCTGCTGCTCCTTCTGCCGTGTGAGCAGATGCCACTGTTCATTCTGTGCTGACTGTGTTGCTGCGCAGCAGAGAGCAGCCTCTGGACTGATTCCATTCAAATGCTTTTCCTGTGTGAAAGTGAGCAGTGAAAGCAACGATGAATGCACCAATGTAAAAGGGATTGTGTGCTGAACAGGTCCAGCACCAGCTTTCAATCCTGGCTCTTCTGCTGTCGGAGCAGAAGCCAAACGTTCGTGCTGTACTAACTGTGCTGCTGGGCAGCTGAGAGACACCACCTGAGAATTTGGATTCAAATGGACTTTTAGGTATGAAACCGAGGAGAGACTGCAATGATGGTGACCCCGTTGCAAAGCTGCTTGTGTGCTGAAGAAGCAGAGCACTAGCTTTCCCTGCTGCTCCTTCTGCCGTGTGAGCAGATGCCACTGTTCATTCTGTGCTGTGTTGCTGCCAGCAGGGAGCAGGCTCTGGACGGATTCTATTCAAATGCTTTTCCTGTATGAGTGTTAGCAGTGAAAGCAACGATGGAGGCACCAATGTAAAGGGGATTGTGTGCTGAACCGGTCCAGCACCAGCTTTCAATCCTGGCTCTTCTGCTGTGGGAGCAGATGCCAAACGTTCGTGCTGTACTCACTGTGCTGCTGGGCAGCTGAGCGACACCACCTGAGAATTTGGATTCAAATGGACTTTTAGGTATGAACCCGAGGAGAGACTGCAATGATGGTGACCCCGTTGCAAAGCTGCTTTTGTGCTGAAGAAGCAGAGCACTAGCTTTCCCTGCTGGTCCTTCTGGCGTGTGAGCAGATGCCACTGTTCATTCTGTGCTGACTGTGTTGCTGCGCAGCAGAGAGCAGCCTCTGGACTGATTCCATTCAAATGCTTTTCCTGTATGAAAGTGAGCAGTGAAAGCAACGATGAATGCACCAATGTAAAAGGGATTGTGTGCTGAACAGGTCCAGCACCAGCTTTCAATCCTGGCTCTTCTGCTGTGGGAGCAGATGCCAAACGTTCGTGCTGTACTAACTGTGCTGCTGGGCAGCTGAGAGACACCACCTGAGAATTTGGATTCAAATGGACTTTTAGGTATGAAACCGAGGAGAGACTGCAATGATGGTGACCCCGTTGCAAAGCTGCTTGTGTGCTGAAGAAGCAGAGCACTAGCTTTCCCTGCTGCTCCTTCTGCCGTGTGAGCAGATGCCACTGTTCATTCTGTGCTGACTGTGTTGCTGCGCAGCAGAGAGCAGCATCTGGACTGATTCCATTCAAATGCTTTTCCTGTATGAAAGTGAGCAGTGAAAGCAACGATGGATGCACCAATGTAAAGGTGATTGTGTGCTGAACAGGTCCAGCACCAGCTTTCAATCCTTGCTCTTCTGCTGTGGGAGCAGATGCCAAACGTTCGTGCTGTACTAACTGTGCTGCTGGGCAGCTGAGAGACACCACCTGAGAATTTGGATTCAAATGGACTTTTAGGTATGAAACCGAGGAGAGACTGCAATGATGGTGACCCCGTTGCAAAGCTGCTTGTGTGCTGAAGAAGCAGAGCACTAGCTTTCCCTGCTGCTCCTTCTGCCGTGTGAGCAGATGCCACTGTTCATTCTGTGCTGACTGTGTTGCTGTGCAGCAGAGAGCAGCCTCTGGACTGATTCCATTCAAATGCTTTTTCCTGTATGAAAGTGAGCAGTGAAAGCAACGATGGATGCACCAATGTAAAGGTGATTGTGTGCTGAACAGGTCCAGCACCAGCTTTCAATCCTGGCTCTTCTGCTGTGGGAGCAGAGGCCAAACGTTCGTGCTGTACTAACTGTGCTGCTGGGCAGCTGAGAGACACCACCTGAGAATTTGGATTCAAATGGACTTTTAGGTATGAAAACGAGGAGAGACTGCAATGATGGTGACCCCGTTGCAAAGCTGCTTGTGTGCTGAAGAAGCAGAGCACTAGCTTTCCCTGCTGCTCCTTCTGCCGTGTGAGCAGATGCCACTCTTCATTCTGTGCTGTGTTGCTGCCAGCAGGGAGCAGGCTCTGGACTGATTCTATTCAAATGCTTTTCCTGTACGAGTGTTAGCAGTGAAAGCAACGATGGATGCACCAATGTAAAGGGGATTGTGTGCTGAACAGGTCCAGCACCAGCTTTCAATCCTTGCTCTTCTGCTGTGGGAGCAGAGGCCAAACGTTCGTGCTGTACTCACTGTGCTGCTGGGCAGCTGAGAGACACCACCTGAGAATTTGGATTCAAATAGACTTTTAGGTATGAAACCGAGGAGAGACTGCAATGATGGTGACCCCGTTGCAAAGCTGCTTGTGTGCTGAAGAAGCAGAGCACTAGCTTTCCCTGCTGCTCCTTCTGCCGTGTGAGCAGATGCCACTGTTCATTCTGTGCTGACTGTGTTGCTGCGCAGCAGGGAGCAGCATCTGGACTGATTCCATTCAAATGCTTTTCCTGTATGAAAGTGAGCAGTGAAAGCAACGATGAATGCACCAATGTAAAAGGGATTGTGTGCTGAACAGGTCCAGCACCAGCTTTCAATCCTGGCTCTTCTGCTGTGGGAGCAGAGGCCAAACGTTCGTGCTGTACTAACTGTGCTGCTGGGCAGCTGAGAGACACCACCTGAGAATTTGGATTCAAATGGACTTTTAGGTATGAAAACGAGGAGAGACTGCAATGATGGTGACCCCGTTGCAAAGCTGCTTGTGTGCTGAAGAAGCAGAGCACTAGCTTTCCCTGCTGCTCCTTCTGCCGTGTGAGCAGATGCCACTGTTCATTCTGTGCTGACTGTGTTGCTGCGCAGCAGAGAGCAGCCTCTGGACTGATTCCATTCAAATGCTTTTCCTGTATGAAAGTGAGCAGTGAAAGCAACGATGAATGCACCAATGTAAAGGTGATTGTGTGCTGAACAGGTCCAGCACCAGCTTTCAATCCTGGCTCTTCTGCTGTGGGAGCAGAGGCCAAACGTTCGTGCTGTACTAACTGTGCTGCTGGGCAGCTGAGAGACACCACCTGAGAATTTGGATTCAAATGGACTTTTAGGTATGAAAACGAGGAGAGACTGCAATGATGGTGACCCCGTTGCACAGCTGCTTGTGTGCTGAAGAAGCAGAGCACTAGCTTTCCCTGCTGCTCCTTCTGCCGTGTGAGCAGATGCCACTCTTCATTCTGTGCTGTGTTGCTGCCAGCAGGGAGCAGGCTCTGGACGGATTCTATTCAAATGCTTTTCCTGTATGAGTGTTAGCAGTGAAAGCAACGATGGAGGCACCAATGTAAACGGGATTGTGTGCTGAACAGGTCCAGCACCAGCTTTCAATCCTGGCTCTTCTGCTGTGGGAGCAGATGCCAAACGTTCGTGCTGTACTCACTGTGCTGCTGGGCAGCTGAGCGACACCACCTGAGAATTTGGATTCAAATGGACTTTTAGGTATGAACCCGAGGAGAGACTGCAATGATGGTGACCCCGTTGCAAAGCTGCTTTTGTGCTGAAGAAGCAGAGCACTAGCTTTCCCTGCTGGTCCTTCTGGCGTGTGAGCAGATGCCACTGTTCATTCTGTGCTGACTGTGTTGCTGCGCAGCAGAGAGCAGCCTCTGGACTGATTCCATTCAAATGCTTTTCCTGTATGAAAGTGAGCAGTGAAAGCAACGATGAATGCACCAATGTAAAAGGGATTGTGTGCTGAACAGGTCCAGCACCAGCTTTCAATCCTTGCTCTTCTGCTGTGGGAGCAGATGCCAAACGTTCGTGCTGTACTAACTGTGCTGCTGGGCAGCTGAGAGACACCACCTGAGAATTTGGATTCAAATGGACTTTTAGGTATGAAACCGAGGAGAGACTGCAATGATGGTGACCCCGTTGCAAAGCTGCTTGTGTGCTGAAGAAGCAGAGCACTAGCTTTCCCTGCTGCTCCTTCTGCCGTGTGAGCAGATGCCACTGTTCATTCTGTGCTGACTGTGTTGCTGCGCAGCAGAGAGCAGCATCTGGACTGATTCCATTCAAATGCTTTTCCTGTATGAAAGTGAGCAGTGAAAGCAACGATGGATGCACCAATGTAAAGGTGATTGTGTGCTGAACAGGTCCAGCACCAGCTTTCAATCCTTGCTCTTCTGCTGTGGGAGCAGATGCCAAACGTTCGTGCTGTACTAACTGTGCTGCTGGGCAGCTGAGAGACACCACCTGAGAATTTGGATTCAAATGGACTTTTAGGTATGAAACCGAGGAGAGACTGCAATGATGGTGACCCCGTTGCAAAGCTGCTTGTGTGCTGAAGAAGCAGGGCACTAGCTTTCCCTGCTGCTCCTTCTGCCGTGTGAGCAGATGCCACTGTTCATTCTGTGCTGACTGTGTTGCTGCGCAGCAGAGAGCAGCCTCTGGACTGATTCCATTCAAATGCTTTTCCTGTGTGAAAGTGAGCAGTGAAAGCAACGATGAATGCACCAATGTAAAAGGGATTGTGTGCTGAACAGGTCCAGCACCAGCTTTCAATCCTGGCTCTTCTGCTGTCGGAGCAGAAGCCAAACGTTCGTGCTGTACTAACTGTGCTGCTGGGCAGCTGAGAGACACCACCTGAGAATTTGGATTCAAATGGACTTTTAGGTATGAAACCGAGGAGAGACTGCAATGATGGTGACCCCGTTGCAAAGCTGCTTGTGTGCTGAAGAAGCAGAGCACTAGCTTTCCCTGCTGCTCCTTCTGCCGTGTGAGCAGATGCCACTGTTCATTCTGTGCTGACTGTGTTGCTGCGCAGCAGAGAGCAGCCTCTGGACTGATTCCATTCAAATGCTTTTTCCTGTATGAAAGTGAGCAGTGAAAGCAACGATGGATGCACCAATGTAAAGGTGATTGTGTGCTGAACAGGTCCAGCACCAGCTTTCAATCCTGGCTCTTCTGCTGTGGGAGCAGAGGCCAAACGTTCGTGCTGTACTAACTGTGCTGCTGGGCAGCTGAGAGACACCACCTGAGAATTTGGATTCAAATGGACTTTTAGGTATGAAAACGAGGAGAGACTGCAATGATGGTGACCCCGTTGCAAAGCTGCTTGTGTGCTGAAGAAGCAGAGCACTAGCTTTCCCTGCTGCTCCTTCTGCCGTGTGAGCAGATGCCACTCTTCATTCTGTGCTGTGTTGCTGCCAGCAGGGAGCAGGCTCTGGACGGATTCTATTCAAATGCTTTTCCTGTATGAGTGTTAGCAGTGAAAGCAACGATGGAGGCACCAATGTAAAGGGGATTGTGTGCTGAACCGGTCCAGCACCAGCTTTCAATCCTGGCTCTTCTGCTGTGGGAGCAGATGCCAAACGTTCGTGCTGTACTCACTGTGCTGCTGGGCAGCTGAGCGACACCACCTGAGAATTTGGATTCAAATGGACTTTTAGGTATGAACCCGAGGAGAGACTGCAATGATGGTGACCCCGTTGCAAAGCTGCTTTTGTGCTGAAGAAGCAGAGCACTAGCTTTCCCTGCTGGTCCTTCTGGCGTGTGAGCAGATGCCACTGTTCATTCTGTGCTGACTGTGTTGCTGCGCAGCAGAGAGCAGCCTCTGGACTGATTCCATTCAAATGCTTTTCCTGTATGAAAGTGAGCAGTGAAAGCAACGATGAATGCACCAATGTAAAAGGGATTGTGTGCTGAACAGGTCCAGCACCAGCTTTCAATCCTTGCTCTTCTGCTGTGGGAGCAGATGCCAAACGTTCGTGCTGTACTAACTGTGCTGCTGGGCAGCTGAGAGACACCACCTGAGAATTTGGATTCAAATGGACTTTTAGGTATGAAACCGAGGAGAGACTGCAATGATGGTGACCCCGTTGCAAAGCTGCTTGTGTGCTGAAGAAGCAGAGCACTAGCTTTCCCTGCTGCTCCTTCTGCCGTGTGAGCAGATGCCACTGTTCATTCTGTGCTGACTGTGTTGCTGCGCAGCAGAGAGCAGCATCTGGACTGATTCCATTCAAATGCTTTTCCTGTATGAAAGTGAGCAGTGAAAGCAACGATGGATGCACCAATGTAAAGGTGATTGTGTGCTGAACAGGTCCAGCACCAGCTTTCAATCCTTGCTCTTCTGCTGTGGGAGCAGATGCCAAACGTTCGTGCTGTACTAACTGTGCTGCTGGGCAGCTGAGAGACACCACCTGAGAATTTGGATTCAAATGGACTTTTAGGTATGAAACCGAGGAGAGACTGCAATGATGGTGACCCCGTTGCAAAGCTGCTTGTGTGCTGAAGAAGCAGAGCACTAGCTTTCCCTGCTGCTCCTTCTGCCGTGTGAGCAGATGCCACTGTTCATTCTGTGCTGACTGTGTTGCTGCGCAGCAGAGAGCAGCCTCTGGACTGATTCCATTCAAATGCTTTTCCTGTGTGAAAGTGAGCAGTGAAAGCAACGATGAATGCACCAATGTAAAAGGGATTGTGTGCTGAACAGGTCCAGCACCAGCTTTCAATCCTGGCTCTTCTGCTGTCGGAGCAGAAGCCAAACGTTCGTGCTGTACTAACTGTGCTGCTGGGCAGCTGAGAGACACCACCTGAGAATTTGGATTCAAATGGACTTTTAGGTAGGAAACCGAGGAGAGACTGCAATGATGGTGACCCCGTTGCAAAGCTGCTTGTGTGCTGAAGAAGCAGAGCACTAGCTTTCCCTGCTGCTCCTTCTGCCGTGTGAGCAGATGCCACTGTTCATTCTGTGCTGACTGTGTTGCTGCGCAGCAGAGAGCAGCCTCTGGACTGATTCCATTCAAATGCTTTTTCCTGTATGAAAGTGAGCAGTGAAAGCAACGATGGATGCACCAATGTAAAGGTGATTGTGTGCTGAACAGGTCCAGCACCAGCTTTCAATCCTGGCTCTTCTGCTGTGGGAGCAGAGGCCAAACGTTCGTGCTGTACTAACTGTGCTGCTGGGCAGCTGAGAGACACCACCTGAGAATTTGGATTCAAATGGACTTTTAGGTATGAAAACGAGGAGAGACTGCAATGATGGTGACCCCGTTGCAAAGCTGCTTGTGTGCTGAAGAAGCAGAGCACTAGCTTTCCCTGCTGCTCCTTCTGCCGTGTGAGCAGATGCCACTCTTCATTCTGTGCTGTGTTGCTGCCAGCAGGGAGCAGGCTCTGGACTGATTCTATTCAAATGCTTTTCCTGTACGAGTGTTAGCAGTGAAAGCAACGATGGATGCACCAATGTAAAGGGGATTGTGTGCTGAACAGGTCCAGCACCAGCTTTCAATCCTTGCTCTTCTGCTGTGGGAGCAGAGGCCAAACGTTCGTGCTGTACTCACTGTGCTGCTGGGCAGCTGAGAGACACCACCTGAGAATTTGGATTCAAATGGACTTTTAGGTATGAAACCGAGGAGAGACTGCAATGATGGTGACCCCGTTGCAAAGCTGCTTGTGTGCTGAAGAAGCAGAGCACTAGCTTTCCCTGCTGCTCCTTCTGCCGTGTGAGCAGATGCCACTGTTCATTCTGTGCTGACTGTGTTGCTGCGCAGCAGGGAGCAGCATCTGGACTGATTCCATTCAAATGCTTTTCCTGTATGAAAGTGAGCAGTGAAAGCAACGATGAATGCACCAATGTAAAAGGGATTGTGTGCTGAACAGGTCCAGCACCAGCTTTCAATCCTGGCTCTTCTGCTGTGGGAGCAGAGGCCAAACGTTCGTGCTGTACTAACTGTGCTGCTGGGCAGCTGAGAGACACCACCTGAGAATTTGGATTCAAATGGACTTTTAGGTATGAAACCGAGGAGAGACTGCAATGATGGTGACCCCGTTGCAAAGCTGCTTGTGTGCTGAAGAAGCAGAGCACTAGCTTTCCCTGCTGCTCCTTCTGCCGTGTGAGCAGATGCCACTGTTCATTCTGTGCTGACTGTGTTGCTGCGCAGCAGAGAGCAGCCTCTGGACTGATTCCATTCAAATGCTTTTCCTGTATGAAAGTGAGCAGTGAAAGCAACGATGAATGCACCAATGTAAAGGTGATTGTGTGCTGAACAGGTCCAGCACCAGCTTTCAATCCTGGCTCTTCTGCTGTGGGAGCAGAGGCCAAACGTTCGTGCTGTACTAACTGTGCTGCTGGGCAGCTGAGAGACACCACCTGAGAATTTGGATTCAAATGGACTTTTAGGTATGAAAACGAGGAGAGACTGCAATGATGGTGACCCCGTTGCACAGCTGCTTGTGTGCTGAAGAAGCAGAGCACTAGCTTTCCCTGCTGCTCCTTCTGCCGTGTGAGCAGATGCCACTCTTCATTCTGTGCTGTGTTGCTGCCAGCAGGGAGCAGGCTCTGGACGGATTCTATTCAAATGCTTTTCCTGTATGAGTGTTAGCAGTGAAAGCAACGATGGAGGCACCAATGTAAAGGGGATTGTGTGCTGAACAGGTCCAGCACCAGCTTTCAATCCTGGCTCTTCTGCTGTGGGAGCAGATGCCAAACGTTCGTGCTGTACTCACTGTGCTGCTGGGCAGCTGAGCGACACCACCTGAGAATTTGGATTCAAATGGACTTTTAGGTATGAACCCGAGGAGAGACTGCAATGATGGTGACCCCGTTGCAAAGCTGCTTTTGTGCTGAAGAAGCAGAGCACTAGCTTTCCCTGCTGGTCCTTCTGGCGTGTGAGCAGATGCCACTGTTCATTCTGTGCTGACTGTGTTGCTGCGCAGCAGAGAGCAGCCTCTGGACTGATTCCATTCAAATGCTTTTCCTGTATGAAAGTGAGCAGTGAAAGCAACGATGAATGCACCAATGTAAAAGGGATTGTGTGCTGAACAGGTCCAGCACCAGCTTTCAATCCTTGCTCTTCTGCTGTGGGAGCAGATGCCAAACGTTCGTGCTGTACTAACTGTGCTGCTGGGCAGCTGAGAGACACCACCTGAGAATTTGGATTCAAATGGACTTTTAGGTATGAAACCGAGGAGAGACTGCAATGATGGTGACCCCGTTGCAAAGCTGCTTGTGTGCTGAAGAAGCAGAGCACTAGCTTTCCCTGCTGCTCCTTCTGCCGTGTGAGCAGATGCCACTGTTCATTCTGTGCTGACTGTGTTGCTGCGCAGCAGAGAGCAGCATCTGGACTGATTCCATTCAAATGCTTTTCCTGTATGAAAGTGAGCAGTGAAAGCAACGATGGATGCACCAATGTAAAGGTGATTGTGTGCTGAACAGGTCCAGCACCAGCTTTCAATCCTTGCTCTTCTGCTGTGGGAGCAGATGCCAAACGTTCGTGCTGTACTAACTGTGCTGCTGGGCAGCTGAGAGACACCACCTGAGAATTTGGATTCAAATGGACTTTTAGGTATGAAACCGAGGAGAGACTGCAATGATGGTGACCCCGTTGCAAAGCTGCTTGTGTGCTGAAGAAGCAGGGCACTAGCTTTCCCTGCTGCTCCTTCTGCCGTGTGAGCAGATGCCACTGTTCATTCTGTGCTGACTGTGTTGCTGCGCAGCAGAGAGCAGCCTCTGGACTGATTCCATTCAAATGCTTTTCCTGTGTGAAAGTGAGCAGTGAAAGCAACGATGAATGCACCAATGTAAAAGGGATTGTGTGCTGAACAGGTCCAGCACCAGCTTTCAATCCTGGCTCTTCTGCTGTCGGAGCAGAAGCCAAACGTTCGTGCTGTACTAACTGTGCTGCTGGGCAGCTGAGAGACACCACCTGAGAATTTGGATTCAAATGGACTTTTAGGTATGAAACCGAGGAGAGACTGCAATGATGGTGACCCCGTTGCAAAGCTGCTTGTGTGCTGAAGAAGCAGAGCACTAGCTTTCCCTGCTGCTCCTTCTGCCGTGTGAGCAGATGCCACTGTTCATTCTGTGCTGACTGTGTTGCTGCGCAGTAGAGAGCAGCCTCTGGACTGATTCCATTCAAATGCTTTTTCCTGTATGAAAGTGAGCAGTGAAAGCAACGATGGATGCACCAATGTAAAGGTGATTGTGTGCTGAACAGGTCCAGCACCAGCTTTCAATCCTGGCTCTTCTGCTGTGGGAGCAGAGGCCAAACGTTCGTGCTGTACTAACTGTGCTGCTGGGCAGCTGAGAGACACCACCTGAGAATTTGGATTCAAATGGACTTTTAGGTATGAAAACGAGGAGAGACTGCAATGATGGTGACCCCGTTGCAAAGCTGCTTGTGTGCTGAAGAAGCAGAGCACTAGCTTTCCCTGCTGCTCCTTCTGCCGTGTGAGCAGATGCCACTCTTCATTCTGTGCTGTGTTGCTGCCAGCAGGGAGCAGGCTCTGGACGGATTCTATTCAAATGCTTTTCCTGTATGAGTGTTAGCAGTGAAAGCAACGATGGAGGCACCAATGTAAAGGGGATTGTGTGCTGAACCGGTCCAGCACCAGCTTTCAATCCTGGCTCTTCTGCTGTGGGAGCAGATGCCAAACGTTCGTGCTGTACTCACTGTGCTGCTGGGCAGCTGAGCGACACCACCTGAGAATTTGGATTCAAATGGACTTTTAGGTATGAACCCGAGGAGAGACTGCAATGATGGTGACCCCGTTGCAAAGCTGCTTTTGTGCTGAAGAAGCAGAGCACTAGCTTTCCCTGCTGGTCCTTCTGGCGTGTGAGCAGATGCCACTGTTCATTCTGTGCTGACTGTGTTGCTGCGCAGCAGAGAGCAGCCTCTGGACTGATTCCATTCAAATGCTTTTCCTGTATGAAAGTGAGCAGTGAAAGCAACGATGAATGCACCAATGTAAAAGGGATTGTGTGCTGAACAGGTCCAGCACCAGCTTTCAATCCTTGCTCTTCTGCTGTGGGAGCAGATGCCAAACGTTCGTGCTGTACTAACTGTGCTGCTGGGCAGCTGAGAGACACCACCTGAGAATTTGGATTCAAATGGACTTTTAGGTATGAAACCGAGGAGAGACTGCAATGATGGTGACCCCGTTGCAAAGCTGCTTGTGTGCTGAAGAAGCAGAGCACTAGCTTTCCCTGCTGCTCCTTCTGCCGTGTGAGCAGATGCCACTGTTCATTCTGTGCTGACTGTGTTGCTGCGCAGCAGAGAGCAGCATCTGGACTGATTCCATTCAAATGCTTTTCCTGTATGAAAGTGAGCAGTGAAAGCAACGATGGATGCACCAATGTAAAGGTGATTGTGTGCTGAACAGGTCCAGCACCAGCTTTCAATCCTTGCTCTTCTGCTGTGGGAGCAGATGCCAAACGTTCGTGCTGTACTAACTGTGCTGCTGGGCAGCTGAGAGACACCACCTGAGAATTTGGATTCAAATGGACTTTTAGGTATGAAACCGAGGAGAGACTGCAATGATGGTGACCCCGTTGCAAAGCTGCTTGTGTGCTGAAGAAGCAGAGCACTAGCTTTCCCTGCTGCTCCTTCTGCCGTGTGAGCAGATGCCACTGTTCATTCTGTGCTGACTGTGTTGCTGCGCAGCAGAGAGCAGCCTCTGGACTGATTCCATTCAAATGCTTTTCCTGTGTGAAAGTGAGCAGTGAAAGCAACGATGAATGCACCAATGTAAAAGGGATTGTGTGCTGAACAGGTCCAGCACCAGCTTTCAATCCTGGCTCTTCTGCTGTCGGAGCAGAAGCCAAACGTTCGTGCTGTACTAACTGTGCTGCTGGGCAGCTGAGAGACACCACCTGAGAATTTGGATTCAAATGGACTTTTAGGTAGGAAACCGAGGAGAGACTGCAATGATGGTGACCCCGTTGCAAAGCTGCTTGTGTGCTGAAGAAGCAGAGCACTAGCTTTCCCTGCTGCTCCTTCTGCCGTGTGAGCAGATGCCACTGTTCATTCTGTGCTGACTGTGTTGCTGCGCAGCAGAGAGCAGCCTCTGGACTGATTCCATTCAAATGCTTTTTCCTGTATGAAAGTGAGCAGTGAAAGCAACGATGGATGCACCAATGTAAAGGTGATTGTGTGCTGAACAGGTCCAGCACCAGCTTTCAATCCTGGCTCTTCTGCTGTGGGAGCAGAGGCCAAACGTTCGTGCTGTACTAACTGTGCTGCTGGGCAGCTGAGAGACACCACCTGAGAATTTGGATTCAAATGGACTTTTAGGTATGAAAACGAGGAGAGACTGCAATGATGGTGACCCCGTTGCAAAGCTGCTTGTGTGCTGAAGAAGCAGAGCACTAGCTTTCCCTGCTGCTCCTTCTGCCGTGTGAGCAGATGCCACTCTTCATTCTGTGCTGTGTTGCTGCCAGCAGGGAGCAGGCTCTGGACTGATTCTATTCAAATGCTTTTCCTGTACGAGTGTTAGCAGTGAAAGCAACGATGGATGCACCAATGTAAAGGGGATTGTGTGCTGAACAGGTCCAGCACCAGCTTTCAATCCTTGCTCTTCTGCTGTGGGAGCAGAGGCCAAACGTTCGTGCTGTACTCACTGTGCTGCTGGGCAGCTGAGAGACACCACCTGAGAATTTGGATTCAAATGGACTTTTAGGTATGAAACCGAGGAGAGACTGCAATGATGGTGACCCCGTTGCAAAGCTGCTTGTGTGCTGAAGAAGCAGAGCACTAGCTTTCCCTGCTGCTCCTTCTGCCGTGTGAGCAGATGCCACTGTTCATTCTGTGCTGACTGTGTTGCTGCGCAGCAGGGAGCAGCATCTGGACTGATTCCATTCAAATGCTTTTCCTGTATGAAAGTGAGCAGTGAAAGCAACGATGAATGCACCAATGTAAAAGGGATTGTGTGCTGAACAGGTCCAGCACCAGCTTTCAATCCTGGCTCTTCTGCTGTGGGAGCAGAGGCCAAACGTTCGTGCTGTACTAACTGTGCTGCTGGGCAGCTGAGAGACACCACCTGAGAATTTGGATTCAAATGGACTTTTAGGTATGAAACCGAGGAGAGACTGCAATGATGGTGACCCCGTTGCAAAGCTGCTTGTGTGCTGAAGAAGCAGAGCACTAGCTTTCCCTGCTGCTCCTTCTGCCGTGTGAGCAGATGCCACTGTTCATTCTGTGCTGACTGTGTTGCTGCGCAGCAGAGAGCAGCCTCTGGACTGATTCCATTCAAATGCTTTTCCTGTATGAAAGTGAGCAGTGAAAGCAACGATGAATGCACCAATGTAAAGGTGATTGTGTGCTGAACAGGTCCAGCACCAGCTTTCAATCCTGGCTCTTCTGCTGTGGGAGCAGAGGCCAAACGTTCGTGCTGTACTAACTGTGCTGCTGGGCAGCTGAGAGACACCACCTGAGAATTTGGATTCAAATGGACTTTTAGGTATGAAAACGAGGAGAGACTGCAATGATGGTGACCCCGTTGCACAGCTGCTTGTGTGCTGAAGAAGCAGAGCACTAGCTTTCCCTGCTGCTCCTTCTGCCGTGTGAGCAGATGCCACTCTTCATTCTGTGCTGTGTTGCTGCCAGCAGGGAGCAGGCTCTGGACGGATTCTATTCAAATGCTTTTCCTGTATGAGTGTTAGCAGTGAAAGCAACGATGGAGGCACCAATGTAAAGGGGATTGTGTGCTGAACAGGTCCAGCACCAGCTTTCAATCCTGGCTCTTCTGCTGTGGGAGCAGATGCCAAACGTTCGTGCTGTACTCACTGTGCTGCTGGGCAGCTGAGCGACACCACCTGAGAATTTGGATTCAAATGGACTTTTAGGTATGAACCCGAGGAGAGACTGCAATGATGGTGACCCCGTTGCAAAGCTGCTTTTGTGCTGAAGAAGCAGAGCACTAGCTTTCCCTGCTGGTCCTTCTGGCGTGTGAGCAGATGCCACTGTTCATTCTGTGCTGACTGTGTTGCTGCGCAGCAGAGAGCAGCCTCTGGACTGATTCCATTCAAATGCTTTTCCTGTATGAAAGTGAGCAGTGAAAGCAACGATGAATGCACCAATGTAAAAGGGATTGTGTGCTGAACAGGTCCAGCACCAGCTTTCAATCCTTGCTCTTCTGCTGTGGGAGCAGATGCCAAACGTTCGTGCTGTACTAACTGTGCTGCTGGGCAGCTGAGAGACACCACCTGAGAATTTGGATTCAAATGGACTTTTAGGTATGAAACCGAGGAGAGACTGCAATGATGGTGACCCCGTTGCAAAGCTGCTTGTGTGCTGAAGAAGCAGAGCACTAGCTTTCCCTGCTGCTCCTTCTGCCGTGTGAGCAGATGCCACTGTTCATTCTGTGCTGACTGTGTTGCTGCGCAGCAGAGAGCAGCATCTGGACTGATTCCATTCAAATGCTTTTCCTGTATGAAAGTGAGCAGTGAAAGCAACGATGGATGCACCAATGTAAAGGTGATTGTGTGCTGAACAGGTCCAGCACCAGCTTTCAATCCTTGCTCTTCTGCTGTGGGAGCAGATGCCAAACGTTCGTGCTGTACTAACTGTGCTGCTGGGCAGCTGAGAGACACCACCTGAGAATTTGGATTCAAATGGACTTTTAGGTATGAAACCGAGGAGAGACTGCAATGATGGTGACCCCGTTGCAAAGCTGCTTGTGTGCTGAAGAAGCAGAGCACTAGCTTTCCCTGCTGCTCCTTCTGCCGTGTGAGCAGATGCCACTGTTCATTCTGTGCTGACTGTGTTGCTGCGCAGCAGAGAGCAGCCTCTGGACTGATTCCATTCAAATGCTTTTCCTGTGTGAAAGTGAGCAGTGAAAGCAACGATGAATGCACCAATGTAAAAGGGATTGTGTGCTGAACAGGTCCAGCACCAGCTTTCAATCCTGGCTCTTCTGCTGTCGGAGCAGAAGCCAAACGTTCGTGCTGTACTAACTGTGCTGCTGGGCAGCTGAGAGACACCACCTGAGAATTTGGATTCAAATGGACTTTTAGGTATGAAACCGAGGAGAGACTGCAATGATGGTGACCCCGTTGCAAAGCTGCTTGTGTGCTGAAGAAGCAGAGCACTAGCTTTCCCTGCTGCTCCTTCTGCCGTGTGAGCAGATGCCACTCTTCATTCTGTGCTGACTGTGTTGCTGCGCAGCAGAGAGCAGCCTCTGGACTGATTCCATTCAAATGCTTTTTCCTGTATGAAAGTGAGCAGTGAAAGCAACGATGGATGCACCAATGTAAAGGTGATTGTGTGCTGAACAGGTCCAGCACCAGCTTTCAATCCTGGCTCTTCTGCTGTGGGAGCAGAGGCCAAACGTTCGTGCTGTACTAACTGTGCTGCTGGGCAGCTGAGAGACACCACCTGAGAATTTGGATTCAAATGGACTTTTAGGTATGAAAACGAGGAGAGACTGCAATGATGGTGACCCCGTTGCAAAGCTGCTTGTGTGCTGAAGAAGCAGAGCACTAGCTTTCCCTGCTGCTCCTTCTGCCGTGTGAGCAGATGCCACTCTTCATTCTGTGCTGTGTTGCTGCCAGCAGGGAGCAGGCTCTGGACGGATTCTATTCAAATGCTTTTCCTGTATGAGTGTTAGCAGTGAAAGCAACGATGGAGGCACCAATGTAAAGGGGATTGTGTGCTGAACCGGTCCAGCACCAGCTTTCAATCCTGGCTCTTCTGCTGTGGGAGCAGATGCCAAACGTTCGTGCTGTACTCACTGTGCTGCTGGGCAGCTGAGCGACACCACCTGAGAATTTGGATTCAAATGGACTTTTAGGTATGAACCCGAGGAGAGACTGCAATGATGGTGACCCCGTTGCAAAGCTGCTTTTGTGCTGAAGAAGCAGAGCACTAGCTTTCCCTGCTGCTCCTTCTGCCGTGTGAGCAGATGCCACTGTTCATTCTGTGCTGACTGTGTTGCTGCGCAGCAGAGAGCAGCCTCTGGACTGATTCCATTCAAATGCTTTTCCTGTATGAAAGTGAGCAGTGAAAGCAACGATGAATGCACCAATGTAAAAGGGATTGTGTGCTGAACAGGTCCAGCACCAGCTTTCAATCCTTGCTCTTCTGCTGTGGGAGCAGATGCCAAACGTTCGTGCTGTACTAACTGTGCTGCTGGGCAGCTGAGAGACACCACCTGAGAATTTGGATTCAAATGGACTTTTAGGTATGAAACCGAGGAGAGACTGCAATGATGGTGACCCCGTTGCAAAGCTGCTTGTGTGCTGAAGAAGCAGAGCACTAGCTTTCCCTGCTGCTCCTTCTGCCGTGTGAGCAGATGCCACTGTTCATTCTGTGCTGACTGTGTTGCTGCGCAGCAGAGAGCAGCATCTGGACTGATTCCATTCAAATGCTTTTCCTGTATGAAAGTGAGCAGTGAAAGCAACGATGGATGCACCAATGTAAAGGTGATTTGTGTGCTGAACAGGTCCAGCACCAGCTTTCAATCCTTGCTCTTCTGCTGTGGGAGCAGATGCCAAACGTTCGTGCTGTACTAACTGTGCTGCTGGGCAGCTGAGAGACACCACCTGAGAATTTGGATTCAAATGGACTTTTAGGTATGAAACCGAGGAGAGACTGCAATGATGGTGACCCCGTTGCAAAGCTGCTTGTGTGCTGAAGAAGCAGAGCACTAGCTTTCCCTGCTGCTCCTTCTGCCGTGTGAGCAGATGCCACTGTTCATTCTGTGCTGACTGTGTTGCTGCGCAGCAGAGAGCAGCCTCTGGACTGATTCCATTCAAATGCTTTTCCTGTGTGAAAGTGAGCAGTGAAAGCAACGATGAATGCACCAATGTAAAAGGGATTGTGTGCTGAACAGGTCCAGCACCAGCTTTCAATCCTGGCTCTTCTGCTGTCGGAGCAGAAGCCAAACGTTCGTGCTGTACTAACTGTGCTGCTGGGCAGCTGAGAGACACCACCTGAGAATTTGGATTCAAATGGACTTTTAGGTAGGAAACCGAGGAGAGACTGCAATGATGGTGACCCCGTTGCAAAGCTGCTTGTGTGCTGAAGAAGCAGAGCACTAGCTTTCCCTGCTGCTCCTTCTGCCGTGTGAGCAGATGCCACTGTTCATTCTGTGCTGACTGTGTTGCTGCGCAGCAGAGAGCAGCTCTGGACTGATTCCATTCAAATGCTTTTTCCTGTATGAAAGTGAGCAGTGAAAGCAACGATGGATGCACCAATGTAAAGGTGATTGTGTGCTGAACAGGTCCAGCACCAGCTTTCAATCCTGGCTCTTCTGCTGTGGGAGCAGAGGCCAAACGTTCGTGCTGTACTAACTGTGCTGCTGGGCAGCTGAGAGACACCACCTGAGAATTTGGATTCAAATGGACTTTTAGGTATGAAAACGAGGAGAGACTGCAATGATGGTGACCCCGTTGCAAAGCTGCTTGTGTGCTGAAGAAGCAGAGCACTAGCTTTCCCTGCTGCTCCTTCTGCCGTGTGAGCAGATGCCACTCTTCATTCTGTGCTGTGTTGCTGCCAGCAGGGAGCAGGCTCTGGACGGATTCTATTCAAATGCTTTTCCTGTATGAGTGTTAGCAGTGAAAGCAACGATGGAGGCACCAATGTAAAGGGGATTGTGTGCTGAACCGGTCCAGCACCAGCTTTCAATCCTGGCTCTTCTGCTGTGGGAGCAGATGCCAAACGTTCGTGCTGTACTCACTGTGCTGCTGGGCAGCTGAGCGACACCACCTGAGAATTTGGATTCAAATGGACTTTTAGGTATGAACCCGAGGAGAGACTGCAATGATGGTGACCCCGTTGCAAAGCTGCTTTTGTGCTGAAGAAGCAGAGCACTAGCTTTCCCTGCTGGTCCTTCTGGCGTGTGAGCAGATGCCACTGTTCATTCTGTGCTGACTGTGTTGCTGCGCAGCAGAGAGCAGCCTCTGGACTGATTCCATTCAAATGCTTTTCCTGTATGAAAGTGAGCAGTGAAAGCAACGATGAATGCACCAATGTAAAAGGGATTGTGTGCTGAACAGGTCCAGCACCAGCTTTCAATCCTTGCTCTTCTGCTGTGGGAGCAGATGCCAAACGTTCGTGCTGTACTAACTGTGCTGCTGGGCAGCTGAGAGACACCACCTGAGAATTTGGATTCAAATGGACTTTTAGGTATGAAACCGAGGAGAGACTGCAATGATGGTGACCCCGTTGCAAAGCTGCTTGTGTGCTGAAGAAGCAGAGCACTAGCTTTCCCTGCTGCTCCTTCTGCCGTGTGAGCAGATGCCACTGTTCATTCTGTGCTGACTGTGTTGCTGCGCAGCAGAGAGCAGCATCTGGACTGATTCCATTCAAATGCTTTTCCTGTATGAAAGTGAGCAGTGAAAGCAACGATGGATGCACCAATGTAAAGGTGATTGTGTGCTGAACAGGTCCAGCACCAGCTTTCAATCCTTGCTCTTCTGCTGTGGGAGCAGATGCCAAACGTTCGTGCTGTACTAACTGTGCTGCTGGGCAGCTGAGAGACACCACCTGAGAATTTGGATTCAAATGGACTTTTAGGTATGAAACCGAGGAGAGACTGCAATGATGGTGACCCCGTTGCAAAGCTGCTTGTGTGCTGAAGAAGCAGAGCACTAGCTTTCCCTGCTGCTCCTTCTGCCGTGTGAGCAGATGCCACTGTTCATTCTGTGCTGACTGTGTTGCTGCGCAGCAGAGAGCAGCCTCTGGACTGATTCCATTCAAATGCTTTTCCTGTGTGAAAGTGAGCAGTGAAAGCAACGATGAATGCACCAATGTAAAAGGGATTGTGTGCTGAACAGGTCCAGCACCAGCTTTCAATCCTGGCTCTTCTGCTGTCGGAGCAGAAGCCAAACGTTCGTGCTGTACTAACTGTGCTGCTGGGCAGCTGAGAGACACCACCTGAGAATTTGGATTCAAATGGACTTTTAGGTATGAAACCGAGGAGAGACTGCAATGATGGTGACCCCGTTGCAAAGCTGCTTGTGTGCTGAAGAAGCAGAGCACTAGCTTTCCCTGCTGCTCCTTCTGCCGTGTGAGCAGATGCCACTCTTCATTCTGTGCTGTGTTGCTGCCAGCAGGGAGCAGGCTCTGGACGGATTCTATTCAAATGCTTTTCCTGTACGTGTGTTAGCAGTGAAAGCAACGATGGATGCACCAATGTAAAGGGGATTGTGTGCTGAACAGGTCCAGCACCAGCTTTCAATCCTGGCTCTTCTGCTGTGGGAGCAGATGCCAAACGTTCGTGCTGTACTCAACTGTGCTGCTGGGCAGCTGAGCGACACCACCTGAGAATTTGGATTCAAATGGACTTTTAGGTATGAACCCGAGGAGAGACTGCAATGATGGTGACCCCGTTGCAAAGCTGCTTTTGTGCTGAAGAAGCAGAGCACTAGCTTTCCCTGCTGGTCCTTCTGGCGTGTGAGCAGATGCCACTGTTCATTCTGTGCTGACTGTGTTGCTGCGCAGCAGAGAGCAGCCTCTGGACTGATTCCATTCAAATGCTTTTCCTGTATGAAAGTGAGCAGTGAAAGCAACGATGAATGCACCAATGTAAAAGGGATTGTGTGCTGAACAGGTCCAGCACCAGCTTTCAATCCTTGCTCTTCTGCTGTGGGAGCAGATGCCAAACGTTCGTGCTGTACTAACTGTGCTGCTGGGCAGCTGAGAGACACCACCTGAGAATTTGGATTCAAATGGACTTTTAGGTATGAAACCGAGGAGAGACTGCAATGATGGTGACCCCGTGCAAAGCTGCTTGTGTGCTGAAGAAGCAGAGCACTAGCTTTCCCTGCTGCTCCTTCTGCCGTGTGAGCAGATGCCACTGTTCATTCTGTGCTGACTGTGTTGCTGCGTAGCAGAGAGCAGCCTCTGGACTGATTCCATTCAAATGCTTTTCCTGTATGAATGTGAGCAGTGAAAGCAACGATGGAGGCACCAATGTAAAGGTGATTGTGTGCTGAACAGGTCCAGCACCAGCTTCAATCCTGGCTCTTCTGCTGTGGGAGCAGAGGCCAAACGTTCGTGCTGTACTATACTGTGCTGCTGGGCAGCTGAGAGACACCACCTGAGAATTTGGATTCAAATGGACTTTTAGGTATGAAACCGAGGAGAGACTGCAATGATGGTGACCCCGTTGCAAAGCTGCTTGTGTGCTGAAGAAGCAGAGCACTAGCTTTCCCTGCTGCTCCTTCTGCCGTGTGAGCAGATGCCACTGTTCATTCTGTGCTGACGGTGTTGCTGCGCAGCAGAGAGCAGCCTCTGGACTGATTCCATTCAAATGCTTTTCCTGTATGAGTGTTAGCAGTTGAAAGCAACGATGGAGGCACCAATGTAAAGGGGATTGTGTGCTGAACAGGTCCAGCACCAGCTTTCAATCCTGGCTCTTCTGCTGTGGGAGCAGAGGCCAAACGTTCGTGCTGTACTAACTGTGCTGCTGGGCAGCTGAGAGACACCACCTGAGAATTTGGATTCAAATGGACTTTTAGGTATGAAACCGAGGAGAGACTGCAATGATGGTGACCCCGTTGCAAAGCTTCTTGTGTGCTGAAGAGACACAGCCCGAGCTTTCCCTGCTGGTCCTTCTGCCGTGTGAGCAGATGCCCTGTTCATTCTGTGCTGTGTTGCTGCCAGCAGGGAGCAGGCTCTGGACGGATTCTATTCAAATGCTTTTCCTGTATGAGTGTTAGCAGTGAAAGCAACGATGGAGGCACCAATGTAAAGGTGATTGTGTGCTGAACATGTCCAGCACCAGCTTTCAATCCTGGCTCTTCTGCTGTGGGAGCAGATGCCAAACGTTCGTGCTGTACTCACTGTGCTGCTGGGCAGCTGAGCGACACCACCTGAGAATTCGGATTCAAATGGACTTTTAGGTATGAAGCCGAGGAGAGACTGCAATGATGGTGACCCCGTTGCAAAGCTGCTTGTGTGCTGAAGAAGCAGAGCACTAGCTTTCCCTGCTGCTCCTTCTGCCGTGTGAGCAGATGCCACTGTTCATTCTGTGCTGACTGTGTTGCTGCGCAGCAGAGAGCAGCATCTGGACTGATTCCATTCAAATGCTTTTCCTGTATGAATGTGAGCAGTGAAAGCAACAATGGAGGCACCAATGTAAAGGTGATTGTGTGCTGAACAGGTCCAGCACCAGCTTTCAATCCTGGCTCTTCTGCTGTGGGAGCAGAGGCCAAACGTTCGTGCTGTACTAACTGTGCTGCTGGGCAGCTGAGAGACACCACCTGAGAATTTGGATTCAAATGGACTTTTAGGTATGAACCCGAGGAGAGACTGCAATGATGGTGACCCCGTTGCAAAGCTGCTTGTGTGCTGAAGAGACACAGCACTAGCTTTCCCTGCTGCTCCTTCTGCCGTGTGAGCAGATGCCCCTGTTCATTCTGTGCTGTGTTGCTGCCAGCAGGGAGCAGGCTCTGGACTGATTCTATTCAAATGCTTTTCCTGTACGAGTGTCAGCAGTGAAAGAAACGATGGATGCACCAATGTAAAGGGGATTGTGTGCTGAACAGGTCCAGCACCAGCTTTCAATCCTTGCTCTTCTGCTGTGGGAGCAGAGGCCAAACGTTCGTGCTGTACTCACTGTGCTGCTGGGCAGCTGAGCGACACCACCTGAGAATTTGGATTCAAATGGACTTTTAGGTATGAAACCGAGGAGAGACTGCAATGATGGTGACCCCGTTGCAAAGCTGCTTGTGTGCTGAAGAAGCAGAGCACTAGCTTTCCCTGCTGCTCCTTCTGCCGTGTGAGCAGATGCCACTGTTCATTCTGTGCTGACTGTGTTGCTGCGCAGCAGAGAGCAGCCTCTAGACTGATTCCATTCAAATGCTTTTCCTGTATGAAAGTGAGCAGTGAAAGCAACGATGGATGCACCAATGTAAAGGTGATTGTGTGCTGAACAGGTCCAGCACCAGCTTTCAATCCTGGCTCTTCTGCTGTGGGAGCAGAGGCCAAACGTTCGTGCTGTACTAACTGTGCTGCTGGGCAGCTGAGAGACACCACCTGAGAATTTGGATTCAAATGGACTTTTAGGTATGAACCCGAGGAGAGACTGCAATGATGGTGACCCCGTTGCAAAGCTGCTTGTGTGCTGAAGAAGCAGAGCACTAGCTTTCCCTGCTGCTCCTTCTGCCGTGTGAGCAGATGCCACTGTTCATTCTGTGCTGACTGTGTTGCTGCGCAGCAGAGAGCAGCCTCTGGACTGATTCCATTCAAATGCTTTTCCTGTATGAAAGTGAGCAGTGAAAGCAACGATGAATGCACCAATGTAAAAGGGATTGTGTGCTGAACATGTCCAGCACCAGCTTTCAATCCTGGCTCTTCTGCTGTGGGAGCAGAGGCCAAACGTTCGTGCTGTACTAACTGTGCTGCTGGGCAGCTGAGAGACACCACCTGAGAATTTGGATTCAAATGGACTTTTAGGTATGAAAACGAGGAGAGACTGCAATGATGGTGACCCCGTTGCAAAGCTGCTTGTGTGCTGAAGAAGCAGAGCACTAGCTTTCCCTGCTGCTCCTTCTGCCGTGTGAGCAGATGCCACTCTTCATTCTGTGCTGTGTTGCTGCCAGCAGGGAGCAGGCTCTGGACGGATTCTATTCAAATGCTTTTCCTGTATGAGTGTTAGCAGTGAAAGCAACGATGGAGGCACCAATGTAAAGGGGATTGTGTGCTGAACAGGTCCAGCACCAGCTTTCAATCCTGGCTCTTCTGCTGTGGGAGCAGACGCCAAACGTTCGTGCTGTACTCACTGTGCTGCTGGGCAGCTGAGCGACACCACCTGAGAATTCGGATTCAAATGGACTTTTAGGTATGAAGCCGAGGAGAGACTGCAATGATGGTGACCCCGTTGCAAAGCTGCTTGTGTGCTGAAGAAGCAGAGCACTAGCTTTCCCTGCTGCTCCTTCTGCCGTGTGAGCAGATGCCACTCTTCATTCTGTGCTGACTGTGTTGCTGCGCAGCAGAGAGCAGGCTCTGGACTGATTCCATTCAAATGCTTTTCCTGTATGAATGTGAGCAGTGAAAGCAACAATGGAGGCACCAATGTAAAGGTGATTGTGTGCTGAACAGGTCCAGCACCAGCTTTCAATCCTGGCTCTTCTGCTGTGGGAGCAGAGGCCAAACGTTCGTGCTGTACTAACTGTGCTGCTGGGCAGCTGAGAGACACCACCTGAGAATTTGGATTCAAATGGACTTTTAGGTATGAACCCGAGGAGAGACTGCAATGATGGTGACCCCGTTGCACAGCTGCTTGTGTGCTGAAGAAGCAGAGCACTAGCTTTCCCTGCTGCTCCTTCTGCCGTGTGAGCAGATGCCACTGTTCATTCTGTGCTGACTGTGTTGCTGCGCAGCAGAGAGCAGCTTCTGGACTGATTCCATTCAAATGCTTTTCCTGTATGAAAGTGAGCAGTGAAAGCAACGATGAATGCACCAATGTAAAAGGGATTGTGTGCTGAACAGGTCCAGCACCAGCTTTCAATCCTGGCTCTTCTGCTGTCGGAGCAGAAGCCAAACGTTCGTGCTGTACTAACTGTGCTGCTGGGCAGCTGAGAGACACCACCTGAGAATTTGGATTCAAATGGACTTTTAGGTATGAAACCGAGGAGAGACTGCAATGATGGTGACCCCGTTGCAAAGCTGCTTGTGTGCTGAAGAGACACAGCACTAGCTTTCCCTGCTGCTCCTTCTGCCGTGTGAGCAGATGCCCCTGTTCATTCTGTGCTGTGTTGCTGCCAGCAGGGAGCAGGCTCTGGACTGATTCTATTCAAATGCTTTTCCTGTACGAGTGTTAGCAGTGAAAGCAACGATGGATGCACCAATGTAAAGGGGATTGTGTGCTGAACAGGTCCAGCACCAGCTTTCAATCCTTGCTCTTCTGCTGTGGGAGCAGAGGCCAAACGTTCGTGCTGTACTCACTGTGCTGCTGGGCAGCTGAGAGACACCACCTGAGAATTTGGATTCAAATGGACTTTTAGGTATGAAACCGAGGAGAGACTGCAATGATGGTGACCCCGTTGCAAAGCTGCTTGTGTGCTGAAGAAGCAGAGCACTAGCTTTCCCTGCTGCTCCTTCTGCCGTGTGAGCAGATGCCACTGTTCATTCTGTGCTGACTGTGTTGCTGCGCAGCAGAGAGCAGCCTCTGGACTGATTCCATTCAAATGCTTTTCCTGTATGAAAGTGAGCAGTGAAAGCAACGATGAATGCACCAATGTAAAAGGGATTGTGTGCTGAACAGGTCCAGCACCAGCTTTCAATCCTGGCTCTTCTGCTGTCGGAGCAGAAGCCAAACGTTCGTGCTGTACTAACTGTGCTGCTGGGCAGCTGAGAGACACCACCTGAGAATTTGGATTCAAATGGACTTTTAGGTATGAAACCGAGGAGAGACTGCAATGATGGTGACCCCGTTGCAAAGCTGCTTGTGTGCTGAAGAAGCAGAGCACTAGCTTTCCCTGCTGCTCCTTCTGCCGTGTGAGCAGATGCCACTGTTCATTCTGTGCTGACTGTGTTGCTGCGCAGCAGAGAGCAGCCTCTGGACTGATTCCATTCAAATGCTTTTCCTGTATGAAAGTGAGCAGTGAAAGCAACGATGAATGCACCAATGTAAAAGGGATTGTGTGCTGAACAGGTCCAGCACCAGCTTTCAATCCTTGCTCTTCTGCTGTGGGAGCAGATGCCAAACGTTCGTGCTGTACTAACTGTGCTGCTGGGCAGCTGAGAGACACCACCTGAGAATTTGGATTCAAATGGACTTTTAGGTATGAAACCGAGGAGAGACTGCAATGATGGTGACCCCGTTGCAAAGCTTCTTGTGTGCTGAAGAGACACAGCCCGAGCTTTCCCTGCTGGTCCTTCTGCCGTGTGAGCAGATGCCCCTGTTCATTCTGTGCTGTGTTGCTGCCAGCAGGGAGCAGGCTCTGGACTGATTCTATTCAAATGCTTTTCCTGTACGAGTGTTAGCAGTGAAAGCAACGATGGATGCACCAATGTAAAGGGGATTGTGTGCTGAACAGGTCCAGCACCAGCTTTCAATCCTTGCTCTTCTGCTGTGGGAGCAGATGCCAAACGTTCGTGCTGTACTAACTGTGCTGCTGGGCAGCTGAGAGACACCACCTGAGAATTTGGATTCAAATGGACTTTTAGGTATGAAACCGAGGAGAGACTGCAATGATGGTGACCCCGTTGCAAAGCTGCTTGTGTGCTGAAGAAGCAGAGCACTAGCTTTCCCTGCTGCTCCTTCTGCCGTGTGAGCAGATGCCACTGTTCATTCTGTGCTGACTGTGTTGCTGCGCAGCAGAGAGCAGCATCTGGACTGATTCCATTCAAATGCTTTTCCTGTATGAAAGTGAGCAGTGAAAGCAACGATGGATGCACCAATGTAAAGGTGATAGTGTGCTGAACAGGTCCAGCACCAGCTTTCAATCCTGGCTCTTCTGCTGTGGGAGCAGAGGCCAAACATTCGTGCTGTACTAACTGTGCTGCTGGGCAGCTGAGAGACACCACCTGAGAATTTGGATTCAAATGGACTTTTAGGTATGAAACCGAGGAGAGACTGCAATGATGGTGACCCCGTTGCAAAGCTGCTTGTGTGCTGAAGAAGCAGAGCACTAGCTTTCCCTGCTGCTCCTTCTGCCGTGTGAGCAGATGCCACTGTTCATTCTGTGCTGACTGTGTTGCTGCGCAGCAGAGAGCAGCCTCTGGACTGATTCCATTCAAATGCTTTTCCTGTGTGAAAGTGAGCAGTGAAAGCAACGATGAATGCACCAATGTAAAAGGGATTGTGTGCTGAACAGGTCCAGCACCAGCTTTCAATCCTGGCTCTTCTGCTGTCGGAGCAGAAGCCAAACGTTCGTGCTGTACTAACTGTGCTGCTGGGCAGCTGAGAGACACCACCTGAGAATTTGGATTCAAATGGACTTTTAGGTATGAAACCGAGGAGAGACTGCAATGATGGTGACCCCGTTGCAAAGCTGCTTGTGTGCTGAAGAAGCAGAGCACTAGCTTTCCCTGCTGCTCCTTCTGCCGTGTGAGCAGATGCCACTGTTCATTCTGTGCTGACTGTGTTGCTGCGCAGCAGAGAGCAGCCTCTGGACTGATTCCATTCAAATGCTTTTTCCTGTATGAAAGTGAGCAGTGAAAGCAACGATGGATGCACCAATGTAAAGGTGATTGTGTGCTGAACAGGTCCAGCACCAGCTTTCAATCCTGGCTCTTCTGCTGTGGGAGCAGAGGCCAAACGTTCGTGCTGTACTAACTGTGCTGCTGGGCAGCTGAGAGACACCACCTGAGAATTTGGATTCAAATGGACTTTTAGGTATGAAACCGAGGAGAGACTGCAATGATGGTGACCCCGTTGCAAAGCTGCTTGTGTGCTGAAGAAGCAGAGCACTAGCTTTCCCTGCTGCTCCTTCTGCCGTGTGAGCAGATGCCACTCTTCATTCTGTGCTGTGTTGCTGCCAGCAGGGAGCAGGCTCTGGACGGATTCTATTCAAATGCTTTTCCTGTATGAGTGTTAGCAGTGAAAGCAACGATGGAGGCACCAATGTAAAGGGGATTGTGTGCTGAACCGGTCCAGCACCAGCTTTCAATCCTGGCTCTTCTGCTGTGGGAGCAGATGCCAAACGTTCGTGCTGTACTCACTGTGCTGCTGGGCAGCTGAGCGACACCACCTGAGAATTTGGATTCAAATGGACTTTTAGGTATGAACCCGAGGAGAGACTGCAATGATGGTGACCCCGTTGCAAAGCTGCTTTTGTGCTGAAGAAGCAGAGCACTAGCTTTCCCTGCTGGTCCTTCTGGCGTGTGAGCAGATGCCACTGTTCATTCTGTGCTGACTGTGTTGCTGCGCAGCAGAGAGCAGCCTCTGGACTGATTCCATTCAAATGCTTTTCCTGTATGAAAGTGAGCAGTGAAAGCAACGATGAATGCACCAATGTAAAAGGGATTGTGTGCTGAACAGGTCCAGCACCAGCTTTCAATCCTTGCTCTTCTGCTGTGGGAGCAGATGCCAAACGTTCGTGCTGTACTAACTGTGCTGCTGGGCAGCTGAGAGACACCACCTGAGAATTTGGATTCAAATGGACTTTTAGGTATGAAACCGAGGAGAGACTGCAATGATGGTGACCCCGTTGCAAAGCTGCTTGTGTGCTGAAGAAGCAGAGCACTAGCTTTCCCTGCTGCTCCTTCTGCCGTGTGAGCAGATGCCACTGTTCATTCTGTGCTGACTGTGTTGCTGCGCAGCAGAGAGCAGCATCTGGACTGATTCCATTCAAATGCTTTTCCTGTATGAAAGTGAGCAGTGAAAGCAACGATGGATGCACCAATGTAAAGGTGATTGTGTGCTGAACAGGTCCAGCACCAGCTTTCAATCCTTGCTCTTCTGCTGTGGGAGCAGATGCCAAACGTTCGTGCTGTACTAACTGTGCTGCTGGGCAGCTGAGAGACACCACCTGAGAATTTGGATTCAAATGGACTTTTAGGTATGAAACCGAGGAGAGACTGCAATGATGGTGACCCCGTTGCAAAGCTGCTTGTGTGCTGAAGAAGCAGAGCACTAGCTTTCCCTGCTGCTCCTTCTGCCGTGTGAGCAGATGCCACTGTTCATTCTGTGCTGACTGTGTTGCTGCGCAGCAGAGAGCAGCCTCTGGACTGATTCCATTCAAATGCTTTTCCTGTGTGAAAGTGAGCAGTGAAAGCAACGATGAATGCACCAATGTAAAAGGGATTGTGTGCTGAACAGGTCCAGCACCAGCTTTCAATCCTGGCTCTTCTGCTGTCGGAGCAGAAGCCAAACGTTCGTGCTGTACTAACTGTGCTGCTGGGCAGCTGAGAGACACCACCTGAGAATTTGGATTCAAATGGACTTTTAGGTATGAAACCGAGGAGAGACTGCAATGATGGTGACCCCGTTGCAAAGCTGCTTGTGTGCTGAAGAAGCAGAGCACTAGCTTTCCCTGCTGCTCCTTCTGCCGTGTGAGCAGATGCCACTGTTCATTCTGTGCTGACTGTGTTGCTGCGCAGCAGAGAGCAGCCTCTGGACTGATTCCATTCAAATGCTTTTTCCTGTATGAAAGTGAGCAGTGAAAGCAACGATGGATGCACCAATGTAAAGGTGATTGTGTGCTGAACAGGTCCAGCACCAGCTTTCAATCCTGGCTCTTCTGCTGTGGGAGCAGAGGCCAAACGTTCGTGCTGTACTAACTGTGCTGCTGGGCAGCTGAGAGACACCACCTGAGAATTTGGATTCAAATGGACTTTTAGGTATGAAAACGAGGAGAGACTGCAATGATGGTGACCCCGTTGCAAAGCTGCTTGTGTGCTGAAGAAGCAGAGCACTAGCTTTCCCTGCTGCTCCTTCTGCCGTGTGAGCAGATGCCACTCTTCATTCTGTGCTGTGTTGCTGCCAGCAGGGAGCAGGCTCTGGACTGATTCTATTCAAATGCTTTTCCTGTACGAGTGTTAGCAGTGAAAGCAACGATGGATGCGCCAATGTAAAGGGGATTGTGTGCTGAACAGGTCCAGCACCAGCTTTCAATCCTTGCTCTTCTGCTGTGGGAGCAGAGGCCAAACGTTCGTGCTGTACTCACTGTGCTGCTGGGCAGCTGAGAGACACCACCTGAGAATTTGGATTCAAATGGACTTTTAGGTATGAAACCGAGGAGAGACTGCAATGATGGTGACCCCGTTGCAAAGCTGCTTGTGTGCTGAAGAAGCAGAGCACTAGCTTTCCCTGCTGCTCCTTCTGCCGTGTGAGCAGATGCCACTGTTCATTCTGTGCTGACTGTGTTGCTGCGCAGCAGGGAGCAGCATCTGGACTGATTCCATTCAAATGCTTTTCCTGTATGAAAGTGAGCAGTGAAAGCAACGATGAATGCACCAATGTAAAAGGGATTGTGTGCTGAACAGGTCCAGCACCAGCTTTCAATCCTGGCTCTTCTGCTGTGGGAGCAGAGGCCAAACGTTCGTGCTGTACTAACTGTGCTGCTGGGCAGCTGAGAGACACCACCTGAGAATTTGGATTCAAATGGACTTTTAGGTATGAAAACGAGGAGAGACTGCAATGATGGTGACCCCGTTGCAAAGCTGCTTGTGTGCTGAAGAAGCAGAGCACTAGCTTTCCCTGCTGCTCCTTCTGCCGTGTGAGCAGATGCCACTGTTCATTCTGTGCTGACTGTGTTGCTGCGCAGCAGAGAGCAGCCTCTGGACTGATTCCATTCAAATGCTTTTCCTGTATGAAAGTGAGCAGTGAAAGCAACGATGAATGCACCAATGTAAAGGTGATTGTGTGCTGAACAGGTCCAGCACCAGCTTTCAATCCTGGCTCTTCTGCTGTGGGAGCAGAGGCCAAACGTTCGTGCTGTACTAACTGTGCTGCTGGGCAGCTGAGAGACACCACCTGAGAATTTGGATTCAAATGGACTTTTAGGTATGAAAACGAGGAGAGACTGCAATGATGGTGACCCCGTTGCACAGCTGCTTGTGTGCTGAAGAAGCAGAGCACTAGCTTTCCCTGCTGCTCCTTCTGCCGTGTGAGCAGATGCCACTCTTCATTCTGTGCTGTGTTGCTGCCAGCAGGGAGCAGGCTCTGGACGGATTCTATTCAAATGCTTTTCCTGTATGAGTGTTAGCAGTGAAAGCAACGATGGAGGCACCAATGTAAAGGGGATTGTGTGCTGAACAGGTCCAGCACCAGCTTTCAATCCTGGCTCTTCTGCTGTGGGAGCAGATGCCAAACGTTCGTGCTGTACTCACTGTGCTGCTGGGCAGCTGAGCGACACCACCTGAGAATTTGGATTCAAATGGACTTTTAGGTATGAACCCGAGGAGAGACTGCAATGATGGTGACCCCGTTGCAAAGCTGCTTTTGTGCTGAAGAAGCAGAGCACTAGCTTTCCCTGCTGGTCCTTCTGGCGTGTGAGCAGATGCCACTGTTCATTCTGTGCTGACTGTGTTGCTGCGCAGCAGAGAGCAGCCTCTGGACTGATTCCATTCAAATGCTTTTCCTGTATGAAAGTGAGCAGTGAAAGCAACGATGAATGCACCAATGTAAAAGGGATTGTGTGCTGAACAGGTCCAGCACCAGCTTTCAATCCTTGCTCTTCTGCTGTGGGAGCAGATGCCAAACGTTCGTGCTGTACTAACTGTGCTGCTGGGCAGCTGAGAGACACCACCTGAGAATTTGGATTCAAATGGACTTTTAGGTATGAAACCGAGGAGAGACTGCAATGATGGTGACCCCGTTGCAAAGCTGCTTGTGTGCTGAAGAAGCAGAGCACTAGCTTTCCCTGCTGCTCCTTCTGCCGTGTGAGCAGATGCCACTGTTCATTCTGTGCTGACTGTGTTGCTGCGCAGCAGAGAGCAGCATCTGGACTGATTCCATTCAAATGCTTTTCCTGTATGAAAGTGAGCAGTGAAAGCAACGATGGATGCACCAATGTAAAGGTGATTGTGTGCTGAACAGGTCCAGCACCAGCTTTCAATCCTTGCTCTTCTGCTGTGGGAGCAGATGCCAAACGTTCGTGCTGTACTAACTGTGCTGCTGGGCAGCTGAGAGACACCACCTGAGAATTTGGATTCAAATGGACTTTTAGGTATGAAACCGAGGAGAGACTGCAATGATGGTGACCCCGTTGCAAAGCTGCTTGTGTGCTGAAGAAGCAGAGCACTAGCTTTCCCTGCTGCTCCTTCTGCCGTGTGAGCAGATGCCACTGTTCATTCTGTGCTGACTGTGTTGCTGCGCAGCAGAGAGCAGCCTCTGGACTGATTCCATTCAAATGCTTTTCCTGTGTGAAAGTGAGCAGTGAAAGCAACGATGAATGCACCAATGTAAAAGGGATTGTGTGCTGAACAGGTCCAGCACCAGCTTTCAATCCTGGCTCTTCTGCTGTCGGAGCAGAAGCCAAACGTTCGTGCTGTACTAACTGTGCTGCTGGGCAGCTGAGAGACACCACCTGAGAATTTGGATTCAAATGGACTTTTAGGTATGAAACCGAGGAGAGACTGCAATGATGGTGACCCCGTTGCAAAGCTGCTTGTGTGCTGAAGAAGCAGAGCACTAGCTTTCCCTGCTGCTCCTTCTGCCGTGTGAGCAGATGCCACTGTTCATTCTGTGCTGACTGTGTTGCTGCGCAGCAGAGAGCAGCCTCTGGACTGATTCCATTCAAATGCTTTTTCCTGTATGAAAGTGAGCAGTGAAAGCAACGATGGATGCACCAATGTAAAGGTGATTGTGTGCTGAACAGGTCCAGCACCAGCTTTCAATCCTGGCTCTTCTGCTGTGGGAGCAGAGGCCAAACGTTCGTGCTGTACTAACTGTGCTGCTGGGCAGCTGAGAGACACCACCTGAGAATTTGGATTCAAATGGACTTTTAGGTATGAAAACGAGGAGAGACTGCAATGATGGTGACCCCGTTGCAAAGCTGCTTGTGTGCTGAAGAAGCAGAGCACTAGCTTTCCCTGCTGCTCCTTCTGCCGTGTGAGCAGATGCCACTCTTCATTCTGTGCTGTGTTGCTGCCAGCAGGGAGCAGGCTCTGGACGGATTCTATTCAAATGCTTTTCCTGTATGAGTGTTAGCAGTGAAAGCAACGATGGAGGCACCAATGTAAAGGGGATTGTGTGCTGAACCGGTCCAGCACCAGCTTTCAATCCTGGCTCTTCTGCTGTGGGAGCAGATGCCAAACGTTCGTGCTGTACTCACTGTGCTGCTGGGCAGCTGAGCGACACCACCTGAGAATTTGGATTCAAATGGACTTTTAGGTATGAACCCGAGGAGAGACTGCAATGATGGTGACCCCGTTGCAAAGCTGCTTTTGTGCTGAAGAAGCAGAGCACTAGCTTTCCCTGCTGGTCCTTCTGGCGTGTGAGCAGATGCCACTGTTCATTCTGTGCTGACTGTGTTGCTGCGCAGCAGAGAGCAGCCTCTGGACTGATTCCATTCAAATGCTTTTCCTGTATGAAAGTGAGCAGTGAAAGCAACGATGAATGCACCAATGTAAAAGGGATTGTGTGCTGAACAGGTCCAGCACCAGCTTTCAATCCTTGCTCTTCTGCTGTGGGAGCAGATGCCAAACGTTCGTGCTGTACTAACTGTGCTGCTGGGCAGCTGAGAGACACCACCTGAGAATTTGGATTCAAATGGACTTTTAGGTATGAAACCGAGGAGAGACTGCAATGATGGTGACCCCGTTGCAAAGCTGCTTGTGTGCTGAAGAAGCAGAGCACTAGCTTTCCCTGCTGCTCCTTCTGCCGTGTGAGCAGATGCCACTGTTCATTCTGTGCTGACTGTGTTGCTGCGCAGCAGAGAGCAGCATCTGGACTGATTCCATTCAAATGCTTTTCCTGTATGAAAGTGAGCAGTGAAAGCAACGATGGATGCACCAATGTAAAGGTGATTGTGTGCTGAACAGGTCCAGCACCAGCTTTCAATCCTTGCTCTTCTGCTGTGGGAGCAGATGCCAAACGTTCGTGCTGTACTAACTGTGCTGCTGGGCAGCTGAGAGACACCACCTGAGAATTTGGATTCAAATGGACTTTTAGGTATGAAACCGAGGAGAGACTGCAATGATGGTGACCCCGTTGCAAAGCTGCTTGTGTGCTGAAGAAGCAGAGCACTAGCTTTCCCTGCTGCTCCTTCTGCCGTGTGAGCAGATGCCACTGTTCATTCTGTGCTGACTGTGTTGCTGCGCAGCAGAGAGCAGCCTCTGGACTGATTCCATTCAAATGCTTTTCCTGTGTGAAAGTGAGCAGTGAAAGCAACGATGAATGCACCAATGTAAAAGGGATTGTGTGCTGAACAGGTCCAGCACCAGCTTTCAATCCTGGCTCTTCTGCTGTCGGAGCAGAAGCCAAACGTTCGTGCTGTACTAACTGTGCTGCTGGGCAGCTGAGAGACACCACCTGAGAATTTGGATTCAAATGGACTTTTAGGTATGAAACCGAGGAGAGACTGCAATGATGGTGACCCCGTTGCAAAGCTGCTTGTGTGCTGAAGAAGCAGAGCACTAGCTTTCCCTGCTGCTCCTTCTGCCGTGTGAGCAGATGCCACTGTTCATTCTGTGCTGACTGTGTTGCTGCGCAGCAGAGAGCAGCCTCTGGACTGATTCCATTCAAATGCTTTTTCCTGTATGAAAGTGAGCAGTGAAAGCAACGATGGATGCACCAATGTAAAGGTGATTGTGTGCTGAACAGGTCCAGCACCAGCTTTCAATCCTGGCTCTTCTGCTGTGGGAGCAGAGGCCAAACGTTCGTGCTGTACTAACTGTGCTGCTGGGCAGCTGAGAGACACCACCTGAGAATTTGGATTCAAATGGACTTTTAGGTATGAAAACGAGGAGAGACTGCAATGATGGTGACCCCGTTGCAAAGCTGCTTGTGTGCTGAAGAAGCAGAGCACTAGCTTTCCCTGCTGCTCCTTCTGCCGTGTGAGCAGATGCCACTCTTCATTCTGTGCTGTGTTGCTGCCAGCAGGGAGCAGGCTCTGGACGGATTCTATTCAAATGCTTTTCCTGTATGAGTGTTAGCAGTGAAAGCAACGATGGAGGCACCAATGTAAAGGGGATTGTGTGCTGAACCGGTCCAGCACCAGCTTTCAATCCTGGCTCTTCTGCTGTGGGAGCAGATGCCAAACGTTCGTGCTGTACTCACTGTGCTGCTGGGCAGCTGAGCGACACCACCTGAGAATTTGGATTCAAATGGACTTTTAGGTATGAACCCGAGGAGAGACTGCAATGATGGTGACCCCGTTGCAAAGCTGCTTTTGTGCTGAAGAAGCAGAGCACTAGCTTTCCCTGCTGGTCCTTCTGGCGTGTGAGCAGATGCCACTGTTCATTCTGTGCTGACTGTGTTGCTGCGCAGCAGAGAGCAGCCTCTGGACTGATTCCATTCAAATGCTTTTCCTGTATGAAAGTGAGCAGTGAAAGCAACGATGAATGCACCAATGTAAAAGGGATTGTGTGCTGAACAGGTCCAGCACCAGCTTTCAATCCTTGCTCTTCTGCTGTGGGAGCAGATGCCAAACGTTCGTGCTGTACTAACTGTGCTGCTGGGCAGCTGAGAGACACCACCTGAGAATTTGGATTCAAATGGACTTTTAGGTATGAAACCGAGGAGAGACTGCAATGATGGTGACCCCGTTGCAAAGCTGCTTGTGTGCTGAAGAAGCAGAGCACTAGCTTTCCCTGCTGCTCCTTCTGCCGTGTGAGCAGATGCCACTGTTCATTCTGTGCTGACTGTGTTGCTGCGCAGCAGAGAGCAGCATCTGGACTGATTCCATTCAAATGCTTTTCCTGTATGAAAGTGAGCAGTGAAAGCAACGATGGATGCACCAATGTAAAGGTGATTGTGTGCTGAACAGGTCCAGCACCAGCTTTCAATCCTTGCTCTTCTGCTGTGGGAGCAGATGCCAAACGTTCGTGCTGTACTAACTGTGCTGCTGGGCAGCTGAGAGACACCACCTGAGAATTTGGATTCAAATGGACTTTTAGGTATGAAACCGAGGAGAGACTGCAATGATGGTGACCCCGTTGCAAAGCTGCTTGTGTGCTGAAGAAGCAGAGCACTAGCTTTCCCTGCTGCTCCTTCTGCCGTGTGAGCAGATGCCACTGTTCATTCTGTGCTGACTGTGTTGCTGCGCAGCAGAGAGCAGCCTCTGGACTGATTCCATTCAAATGCTTTTCCTGTGTGAAAGTGAGCAGTGAAAGCAACGATGAATGCACCAATGTAAAAGGGATTGTGTGCTGAACAGGTCCAGCACCAGCTTTCAATCCTGGCTCTTCTGCTGTCGGAGCAGAAGCCAAACGTTCGTGCTGTACTAACTGTGCTGCTGGGCAGCTGAGAGACACCACCTGAGAATTTGGATTCAAATGGACTTTTAGGTATGAAACCGAGGAGAGACTGCAATGATGGTGACCCCGTTGCAAAGCTGCTTGTGTGCTGAAGAAGCAGAGCACTAGCTTTCCCTGCTGCTCCTTCTGCCGTGTGAGCAGATGCCACTCTTCATTCTGTGCTGTGTTGCTGCCAGCAGGGAGCAGGCTCTGGACGGATTCTATTCAAATGCTTTTCCTGTACGTGTGTTAGCAGTGAAAGCAACGATGGATGCACCAATGTAAAGGGGATTGTGTGCTGAACAGGTCCAGCACCAGCTTTCAATCCTGGCTCTTCTGCTGTGGGAGCAGATGCCAAACGTTCGTGCTGTACTCACTGTGCTGCTGGGCAGCTGAGCGACACCACCTGAGAATTTGGATTCAAATGGACTTTTAGGTATGAAGCCGAGGAGAGACTGCAATGATGGTGACCCCGTTGCAAAGCTGCTTTTGTGCTGAAGAAGCAGAGCACTAGCTTTCCCTGCTGGTCCTTCTGGCGTGTGAGCAGATGCCACTGTTCATTCTGTGCTGACTGTGTTGCTGCGCAGCAGAGAGCAGCCTCTGGACTGATTCCATTCAAATGCTTTTCCTGTATGAAAGTGAGCAGTGAAAGCAACGATGAATGCACCAATGTAAAAGGGATTGTGTGCTGAACAGGTCCAGCACCAGCTTTCAATCCTTGCTCTTCTGCTGTGGGAGCAGATGCCAAACGTTCGTGCTGTACTAACTGTGCTGCTGGGCAGCTGAGAGACACCACCTGAGAATTTGGATTCAAATGGACTTTTAGGTATGAAACCGAGGAGAGACTGCAATGATGGTGACCCCGTTGCAAAGCTGCTTGTGTGCTGAAGAAGCAGAGCACTAGCTTTCCCTGCTGCTCCTTCTGCCGTGTGAGCAGATGCCACTGTTCATTCTGTGCTGACTGTGTTGCTGCGTAGCAGAGAGCAGCCTCTGGACTGATTCCATTCAAATGCTTTTCCTGTATGAATGTGAGCAGTGAAAGCAACGATGGAGGCACCAATGTAAAGGTGATTGTGTGCTGAACAGGTCCAGCACCAGCTTTCAATCCTGGCTCTTCTGCTGTGGGAGCAGAGGCCAAACGTTCGTGCTGTACTATACTGTGCTGCTGGGCAGCTGAGAGACACCACCTGAGAATTTGGATTCAAATGGACTTTTAGGTATGAAACCGAGGAGAGACTGCAATGATGGTGACCCCGTTGCAAAGCTGCTTGTGTGCTGAAGAAGCAGAGCACTAGCTTTCCCTGCTGCTCCTTCTGCCGTGTGAGCAGATGCCACTGTTCATTCTGTGCTGACTGTGTTGCTGCGCAGCAGAGAGCAGCCTCTGGACTGATTCCATTCAAATGCTTTTCCTGTATGAGTGTTAGCAGTGAAAGCAACGATGGAGGCACCAATGTAAAGGGGATTGTGTGCTGAACAGGTCCAGCACCAGCTTTCAATCCTGGCTCTTCTGCTGTGGGAGCAGAGGCCAAACGTTCGTGCTGTACTAACTGTGCTGCTGGGCAGCTGAGAGACACCACCTGAGAATTTGGATTCAAATGGACTTTTAGGTATGAAACCGAGGAGAGACTGCAATGATGGTGACCCCGTTGCAAAGCTTCTTGTGTGCTGAATAGACACAGCCCGAGCTTTCCCTGCTGGTCCTTCTGCCGTGTGAGCAGATGCCCTGTTCATTCTGTGCTGTGTTGCTGCCAGCAGGGAGCAGGCTCTGGACGGATTCTATTCAAATGCTTTTCCTGTATGAGTGTTAGCAGTGAAAGCAACGATGGAGGCACCAATGTAAAGGTGATTGTGTGCTGAACATGTCCAGCACCAGCTTTCAATCCTGGCTCTTCTGCTGTGGGAGCAGATGCCAAACGTTCGTGCTGTACTCACTGTGCTGCTGGGCAGCTGAGCGACACCACCTGAGAATTCGGATTCAAATGGACTTTTAGGTATGAAGCCGAGGAGAGACTGCAATGATGGTGACCCCGTTGCAAAGCTGCTTGTGTGCTGAAGAAGCAGAGCACTAGCTTTCCCTGCTGCTCCTTCTGCCGTGTGAGCAGATGCCACTGTTCATTCTGTGCTGACTGTGTTGCTGCGCAGCAGAGAGCAGGCTCTGGACTGATTCCATTCAAATGCTTTTCCTGTATGAATGTGAGCAGTGAAAGCAACAATGGAGGCACCAATGTAAAGGTGATTGTGTGCTGAACAGGTCCAGCACCAGCTTTCAATCCTGGCTCTTCTGCTGTGGTAGCAGAGGCCAAACGTTCGTGCTGTACTAACTGTGCTGCTGGGCAGCTGAGAGACACCACCTGAGAATTTGGATTCAAATGGACTTTTAGGTATGAACCCGAGGAGAGACTGCAATGATGGTGACCCCGTTGCAAAGCTGCTTGTGTGCTGAAGAGACACAGCACTAGCTTTCCCTGCTGCTCCTTCTGCCGTGTGAGCAGATGCCCCTGTTCATTCTGTGCTGTGTTGCTGCCAGCAGGGAGCAGGCTCTGGACTGATTCTATTCAAATGCTTTTCCTGTACGAGTGTTAGCAGTGAAAGCAACGATGGATGCACCAATGTAAAGGGGATTGTGTGCTGAACAGGTCCAGCACCAGCTTTCAATCCTTGCTCTTCTGCTGTGGGAGCAGAGGCCAAACGTTCGTGCTGTACTCACTGTGCTGCTGGGCAGCTGAGCGACACCACCTGAGAATTTGGATTCAAATGGACTTTTAGGTATGAAACCGAGGAGAGACTGCAATGATGGTGACCCCGTTGCAAAGCTGCTTGTGTGCTGAAGAAGCAGAGCACTAGCTTTCCCTGCTGCTCCTTCTGCCGTGTGAGCAGATGCCACTGTTCATTCTGTGCTGACTGTGTTGCTGCGCAGCAGAGAGCAGCCTCTAGACTGATTCCATTCAAATGCTTTTCCTGTATGAAAGTGAGCAGTGAAAGCAACGATGGATGCACCAATGTAAAGGTGATTGTGTGCTGAACAGGTCCAGCACCAGCTTTCAATCCTGGCTCTTCTGCTGTGGGAGCAGAGGCCAAACGTTCGTGCTGTACTAACTGTGCTGCTGGGCAGCTGAGAGACACCACCTGAGAATTTGGATTCAAATGGACTTTTAGGTATGAACCCGAGGAGAGACTGCAATGATGGTGACCCCGTTGCAAAGCTGCTTGTGTGCTGAAGAAGCAGAGCACTAGCTTTCCCTGCTGCTCCTTCTGCCGTGTGAGCAGATGCCACTGTTCATTCTGTGCTGACTGTGTTGCTGCGCAGCAGAGAGCAGCCTCTGGACTGATTCCATTCAAATGCTTTTCCTGTATGAAAGTGAGCAGTGAAAGCAACGATGAATGCACCAATGTAAAAGGGATTGTGTGCTGAACATGTCCAGCACCAGCTTTCAATCCTGGCTCTTCTGCTGTGGGAGCAGAGGCCAAACGTTCGTGCTGTACTAACTGTGCTGCTGGGCAGCTGAGAGACACCACCTGAGAATTTGGATTCAAATGGACTTTTAGGCATGAAAACGAGGAGAGACTGCAATGATGGTGACCCCGTTGCAAAGCTGCTTGTGTGCTGAAGAAGCAGAGCACTAGCTTTCCCTGCTGCTCCTTCTGCCGTGTGAGCAGATGCCACTCTTCATTCTGTGCTGTGTTGCTGCCAGCAGGGAGCAGGCTCTGGACGGATTCTATTCAAATGCTTTTCCTGTATGAGTGTTAGCAGTGAAAGCAACGATGGAGGCACCAATGTAAAGGGGATTGTGTGCTGAACAGGTCCAGCACCAGCTTTCAATCCTGGCTCTTCTGCTGTGGGAGCAGATGCCAAACGTTCGTGCTGTACTCACTGTGCTGCTGGGCAGCTGAGCGACACCACCTGAGAATTCGGATTCAAATGGACTTTTAGGTATGAAGCCGAGGAGAGACTGCAATGATGGTGACCCCGTTGCAAAGCTGCTTGTGTGCTGAAGAAGCAGAGCACTAGCTTTCCCTGCTGCTCCTTCTGCCGTGTGAGCAGATGCCACTCTTCATTCTGTGCTGACTGTGTTGCTGCGCAGCAGAGAGCAGCCTCTGGACTGATTCCATTCAAATGCTTTTCCTGTATGAATGTGAGCAGTGAAAGCAACAATGGAGGCACCAATGTAAAGGTGATTGTGTGCTGAACAGGTCCAGCACCAGCTTTCAATCCTGGCTCTTCTGCTGTGGGAGCAGAGGCCAAACGTTCGTGCTGTACTAACTGTGCTGCTGGGCAGCTGAGAGACACCACCTGAGAATTTGGATTCAAATGGACTTTTAGGTATGAACCCGAGGAGAGACTGCAATGATGGTGACCCCGTTGCAAAGCTGCTTGTGTGCTGAAGAAGCAGAGCACTAGCTTTCCCTGCTGCTCCTTCTGCCGTGTGAGCAGATGCCACTGTTCATTCTGTGCTGACTGTGTTGCTGCGCAGCAGAGAGCAGGCTCTGGACTGATTCCATTCAAATGCTTTTCCTGTATGAAAGTGAGCAGTGAAAGCAACAATGGAGGCACCAATGTAAAGGTGATTGTGTGCTGAACAGGTCCAGCACCAGCTTTCAATCCTGGCTCTTCTGCTGTGGGAGCAGAGGCCAAACATTCGTGCTGTACTAACTGTGCTGCTGGGCAGCTGAGAGACACCACCTGAGAATTTGGATTCAAATGGACTTTTAGGTATGAACCCGAGGAGAGACTGCAATGATGGTGACCCCGTTGCAAAGCTGCTTGTGTGCTGAAGAAGCAGAGCACTAGCTTTCCCTGCTGCTCCTTCTGCCGTGTGAGCAGATGCCACTGTTCATTCTGTGCTGACTGTGTTGCTGCGCAGCAGAGAGCAGCTTCTGGACTGATTCCATTCAAATGCTTTTCCTGTATGAAAGTGAGCAGTGAAAGCAACGATGAATGCACCAATGTAAAAGGGATTGTGTGCTGAACAGGTCCAGCACCAGCTTTTAATCCTGGCTCTTCTGCTGTCGGAGCAGAAGCCAAACGTTCGTGCTGTACTAACTGTGCTGCTGGGCAGCTGAGAGACACCACCTGAGAATTTGGATTCAAATGGACTTTTAGGTATGAAACCGAGGAGAGACTGCAATGATGGTGACCCCGTTGCAAAGCTGCTTGTGTGCTGAAGAAGCAGAGCACTAGCTTTCCCTGCTGCTCCTTCTGCCGTGTGAGCAGATGCCACTGTTCATTCTGTGCTGACTGTGTTGCTGCGCAGCAGAGAGCAGCCTCTGGACTGATTCCATTCAAATGCTTTTCCTGTATGAAAGTGAGCAGTGAAAGCAACGATGAATGCACCAATGTAAAAGGGATTGTGTGCTGAACATGTCCAGCACCAGCTTTCAATCCTGGCTCTTCTGCTGTCGGAGCAGAGGCCAAACGTTCGTGCTGTACTAACTGTGCTGCTGGGCAGCTGAGAGACACCACCTGAGAATTTGGATTCAAATGGACTTTTAGGTATGAAAACGAGGAGAGACTGCAATGATGGTGACCCCGTTGCAAAGCTGCTTGTGTGCTGAAGAAGCAGAGCACTAGCTTTCCCTGCTGCTCCTTCTGCCGTGTGAGCAGATGCCACTCTTCATTCTGTGCTGTGTTGCTGCCAGCAGGGAGCAGGCTCTGGACGGATTCTATTCAAATGCTTTTCCTGTATGAGTGTTAGCAGTGAAAGCAACGATGGAGGCACCAATGTAAAGGTGATTGTGTGCTGAACAGGTCCAGCACCAGCTTTCAATCCTGGCTCTTCTGCTGTGGGAGCAGATGCCAAACGTTCGTGCTGTACTCACTGTGCTGCTGGGCAGCTGAGCGACACCACCTGAGAATTCGGATTCAAATGGACTTTTAGGTATGAAGCCGAGGAGAGACTGCAATGATGGTGACCCCGTTGCAAAGCTGCTTGTGTGCTGAAGAAGCAGAGCACTAGCTTTCCCTGCTGCTCCTTCTGCCGTGTGAGCAGATGCCACTCTTCATTCTGTGCTGACTGTGTTGCTGCGCAGCAGAGAGCAGGCTCTGGACTGATTCCATTCAAATGCTTTTCCTGTATGAATGTGAGCAGTGAAAGCAACAATGGAGGCACCAATGTAAAGGCGATTGTGTGCTGAACAGGTCCAGCACCAGCTTTCAATCCTGGCTCTTCTGCTGTGGGAGCAGAGGCCAAACGTTCGTGCTGTACTAACTGTGCTGCTGGGCAGCTGAGAGACACCACCTGAGAATTTGGATTCAAATGGACTTTTAGGTATGAACCCGAGGAGAGACTGCAATGATGGTGACCCCGTTGCAAAGCTGCTTGTGTGCTGAAGAGACACAGCACTAGCTTTCCCTGCTGCTCCTTCTGCCGTGTGAGCAGATGCCCCTGTTCATTCTGTGCTGTGTTGCTGCCAGCAGGGAGCAGGCTCTGGACTGATTCGATTCAAATGCTTTTCCTGTACGAGTGTTAGCAGTGAAAGCAACGATGGATGCACCAATGTAAAGGGGATTGTGTGCTGAACAGGTCCAGCACCAGCTTTCAATCCTTGCTCTTCTGCTGTGGGAGCAGAGGCCAAACGTTCGTGCTGTACTCACTGTGCTGCTGGGCAGCTGAGAGACACCACCTGAGAATTTGGATTCAAATGGACTTTTAGGTATGAAACCGAGGAGAGACTGCAATGATGGTGACCCCGTTGCAAAGCTGCTTGTGTGCTGAAGAAGCAGAGCACTAGCTTTCCCTGCTGCTCCTTCTGCCGTGTGAGCAGATGCCACTGTTCATTCTGTGCTGACTGTGTTGCTGCGCAGCAGAGAGCAGCCTCTGGACTGATTCCATTCAAATGCTTTTCCTGTATGAAAGTGAGCAGTGAAAGCAACGATGAATGCACCAATGTAAAAGGGATTGTGTGCTGAACAGGTCCAGCACCAGCTTTCAATCCTGGCTCTTCTGCTGTCGGAGCAGAAGCCAAACGTTCGTGCTGTACTAACTGTGCTGCTGGGCAGCTGAGAGACACCACCTGAGAATTTGGATTCAAATGGACTTTTAGGTATGAAACCGAGGAGAGACTGCAATGATGGTGACCCCGTTGCAAAGCTGCTTGTGTGCTGAAGAAGCAGAGCACTAGCTTTCCCTGCTGCTCCTTCTGCCGTGTGAGCAGATGCCACTGTTCATTCTGTGCTGACTGTGTTGCTGCGCAGCAGAGAGCAGCCTCTGGACTGATTCCATTCAAATGCTTTTCCTGTATGAAAGTGAGCAGTGAAAGCAACGATGGATGCACCAATGTAAAGGTGATTGTGTGCTGAACAGGTCCAGCACCAGCTTTCAATCCTGGCTCTTCTGCTGTGGGAGCAGAGGCCAAACGTTCGTGCTGTACTAACTGTGCTGCTGGGCAGCTGAGAGACACCACCTGAGAATTTGGATTCAAATGGACTTTTAGGTATGAACCCGAGGAGAGACTGCAATGATGGTGACCCCGTTGCAAAGCTGCTTGTGTGCTGAAGAAGCAGAGCACTAGCTTTCCCTGCTGCTCCTTCTGCCGTGTGAGCAGATGCCACTCTTCATTCTGTGCTGTGTTGCTGCCAGCAGGGAGCAGGCTCTGGACGGATTCTATTCAAATGCTTTTCCTGTATGAGTGTTAGCAGTGAAAGCAACGATGGAGGCACCAATGTAAAGGGGATTGTGTGCTGAACAGGTCCAGCACCAGCTTTCAATCCTGGCTCTTCTGCTGTGGGAGCAGATGCCAAACGTTCGTGCTGTACTCACTGTGCTGCTGGGCAGCTGAGCGACACCACCTGAGAATTTGGATTCAAATGTACTTTTAGGTATGAACCCGAGGAGAGACTGCAATGATGGTGACCCCGTTGCACAGCTGCTTTTGTGCTGAAGAAGCAGAGCACTAGCTTTCCCTGCTGGTCCTTCTGGCGTGTGAGCAGATGCCACTGTTCATTCTGTGCTGACTGTGTTGCTGCGCAGCAGAGAGCAGCCTCTGGACTGATTCCATTCAAATGCTTTTCCTGTATGAAAGTGAGCAGTGAAAGCAACGATGAATGCACCAATGTAAAAGGGATTGTGTGCTGAACAGGTCCAGCACCAGCTTTCAATCCTTGCTCTTCTGCTGTGGGAGCAGATGCCAAACGTTCGTGCTGTACTAACTGTGCTGCTGGGCAGCTGAGAGACACCACCTGAGAATTTGGATTCAAATGGACTTTTAGGTATGAAACCGAGGAGAGACTGCAATGATGGTGACCCCGTTGCAAAGCTTCTTGTGTGCTGAAGAGACACAGCCCGAGCTTTCCCTGCTGGTCCTTCTGCCGTGTGAGCAGATGCCCCTGTTCATTCTGTGCTGTGTTGCTGCCAGCAGGGAGCAGGCTCTGGACTGATTCTATTCAAATGCTTTTCCTGTACGAGTGTTAGCAGTGAAAGCAACGATGGATGCACCAATGTAAAGGGGATTGTGTGCTGAACAGGTCCAGCACCAGCTTTCAATCCTTGCTCTTCTGCTGTGGGAGCAGATGCCAAACGTTCGTGCTGTACTAACTGTGCTGCTGGGCAGCTGAGAGACACCACCTGAGAATTTGGATTCAAATGGACTTTTAGGTATGAAACCGAGGAGAGACTGCAATGATGGTGACCCCGTTGCAAAGCTGCTTGTGTGCTGAAGAAGCAGAGCACTAGCTTTCCCTGCTGCTCCTTCTGCCGTGTGAGCAGATGCCACTGTTCATTCTGTGCTGACTGTGTTGCTGCGCAGCAGAGAGCAGCATCTGGACTGATTCCATTCAAATGCTTTTCCTGTATGAAAGTGAGCAGTGAAAGCAACGATGGATGCACCAATGTAAAGGTGATTGTGTGCTGAACAGGTCCAGCACCAGCTTTCAATCCTGGCTCTTCTGCTGTGGGAGCAGAGGCCAAACGTTCGTGCTGTACTAACTGTGCTGCTGGGCAGCTGAGAGACACCACCTGAGAATTTGGATTCAAATGGACTTTTAGGTATGAACCCGAGGAGAGACTGCAATGATGGTGACCCCGTTGCAAAGCTGCTTGTGTGCTGAAGAGACACAGCACTAGCTTTCTCTGCTGCTCCTTCTGCCGTGTGAGCAGATGCCCCTGTTCATTCTGTGCTGTGTTGCTGCGCAGCAGAGAGCAGGCTCTGGACTGATTCTATTCAAATGCTTTTCCTGTACGAGTGTTAGCAGTGAAAGCAACGATGGATGCACCAATGTAAAGGGGATTGTGTGCTGAACAGGTCCAGCACCAGCTTTCAATCCTTGCTCTTCTGCTGTGGGAGCAGAGGCCAAACGTTCGTGCTGTACTCACTGTGCTGCTGGGCAGCTGAGAGACACCACCTGAGAATTTGGATTCAAATGGACTTTTAGGTATGAACCCGAGGAGAGACTGCAATGATGGTGACCCCGTTGCAAAGCTGCTTGTGTGCTGAAGAAGCAGAGCACTAGCTTTCCCAGCTGCTCCTTCTGCCGTGTGAGCAGATGCCACTGTTCATTCTGTGCTGACTGTGTTGCTGCGCAGCAGAGAGCAGCCTCTGGACTGATTCCATTCAAATGCTTTTCCTGTATGAAAGTGAGCAGTGAAAGCAACGATGAATGCACCAATGTAAAAGGGATTGTGTGCTGAACAGGTCCAGCACCAGCTTTCAATCCTGGCTCTTCTGCTGTCGGAGCAGAAGCCAAACGTTCGTGCTGTACTAACTGTGCTGCTGGGCAGCTGAGAGACACCACCTGAGAATTTGGATTCAAATGGACTTTTAGGTATGAAACCGAGGAGAGACTGCAATGATGGTGACCCCGTTGCAAAGCTGCTTGTGTGCTGAAGAAGCAGAGCACTAGCTTTCCCTGCTGCTCCTTCTGCCGTGTGAGCAGATGCCACTGTTCATTCTGTGCTGACTGTGTTGCTGCGCAGCAGAGAGCAGCATCTGGACTGATTCCATTCAAATGCTTTTCCTGTATGAAAGTGAGCAGTGAAAGCAACGATGAATGCACCAATGTAAAAGGGATTGTGTGCTGAACAGGTCCAGCACCAGCTTTCAATCCTGGCTCTTCTGCTGTCGGAGCAGAAGCCAAACGTTCGTGCTGTACTAACTGTGCTGCTGGGCAGCTGAGAGACACCACCTGAGAATTTGGATTCAAATGGACTTTTAGGTATGAAACCGAGGAGAGACTGCAATGATGGTGACCCCGTTGCAAAGCTGCTTGTGTGCTGAAGAAGCAGAGCACTAGCTTTCCCTGCTGCTCCTTCTGCCGTGTGAGCAGATGCCACTGTTCATTCTGTGCTGACTGTGTTGCTGCGCAGCAGAGAGCAGCATCTGGACTGATTCTATTCAAATGCTTTTCCTGTACGAGTGTTAGCAGTGAAAGCAACGATGGATGCACCAATGTAAAGGGGATTGTGTGCTGAACAGGTCCAGCACCAGCTTTCAATCCTTGCTCTTCTGCTGTGGGAGCAGAGGCCAAACGTTCGTGCTGTACTCACTGTGCTGCTGGGCAGCTGAGAGACACCACCTGAGAATTTGGATTCAAATGGACTTTTAGGTATGAACCCGAGGAGAGACTGCAATGATGGTGACCCCGTTGCAAAGCTGCTTGTGTGCTGAAGAAGCAGAGCACTAGCTTTCCCAGCTGCTCCTTATGCCGTGTGAGCAGATGCCACTGTTCATTCTGTGCTGACTGTGTTGCTGCGCAGCAGAGAGCAGCCTCTGGACTGATTCCATTCAAATGCTTTTCCTGTATGAAAGTGAGCAGTGAAAGCAACGATGGATGCACCAATGTAAAGGTGATTGTGTGCTGAACAGGTCCAGCACCAGCTTTCAATCCTGGCTCTTCTGCTGTGGGAGCAGAGGCCAAACGTTCGTGCTGTACTAACTGTGCTGCTGGGCAGCTGAGAGACACCACCTGAGAATTTGGATTCAAATGGACTTTTAGGTATGAACCCGAGGAGAGACTGCAATGATGGTGACCCCGTTGCAAAGCTCCTTGTGTGCTGAAGAAGCAGAGCACTAGCTTTCCCTGCTGCTCCTTCTGCCGTGTGAGCAGATGCCACTGTTCATTCTGTGCTGACTGTGTTGCTGCGCAGCAGAGAGCAGCCTCTGGACTGATTCCATTCAAATGCTTTTCCTGTATGAAAGTGAGCAGTGAAAGCAACGATGAATGCACCAATGTAAAAGGGATTGTGTGCTGAACAGGTCCAGCACCAGCTTTCAATCCTGGCTCTTCTGCTGTCGGAGCAGAAGCCAAACGTTCGTGCTGTACTAACTGTGCTGCTGGGCAGCTGAGAGACACCACCTGAGAATTTGGATTCAAATGGACTTTTAGGTATGAAACCGAGGAGAGACTGCAATGATGGTGACCCCGTTGCAAAGCTGCTTGTGTGCTGAAGAAGCAGAGCACTAGCTTTCCCAGCTGCTCCTTCTGCCGTGTGAGCAGATGCCACTCTTCATTCTGTGCTGTGTTGCTGCCAGCAGGGAGCAGGCTCTGGACGGATTCTATTCAAATGCTTTTCCTGTATGAGTGTTAGCAGTGAAAGCAACGATGGAGGCACCAATGTAAAGGGGATTGTGTGCTGAACAGGTCCAGCACCAGCTTTCAATCCTGGCTCTTCTGCTGTGGGAGCAGATGCCAAACGTTCGTGCTGTACTCACTGTGCTGCTGGGCAGCTGAGCGACACCACCTGAGAATTTGGATTCAAATGGACTTTTAGGTATGAACCCGAGGAGAGACTGCAATGATGGTGACCCCGTTGCAAAGCTGCTTTTGTGCTGAAGAAGCAGAGCACTAGCTTTCCCTGCTGGTCCTTCTGGCGTGTGAGCAGATGCCACTGTTCATTCTGTGCTGACTGTGTTGCTGCGCAGCAGAGAGCAGCCTCTGGACTGATTCCATTCAAATGCTTTTCCTGTATGAAAGTGAGCAGTGAAAGCAACGATGAATGCACCAATGTAAAAGGGATTGTGTGCTGAACAGGTCCAGCACCAGCTTTCAATCCTTGCTCTTCTGCTGTGGGAGCAGATGCCAAACGTTCGTGCTGTACTAACTGTGCTGCTGGGCAGCTGAGAGACACCACCTGAGAATTTGGATTCAAATGGACTTTTAGGTATGAAACCGAGGAGAGACTGCAATGATGGTGACCCCGTTGCAAAGCTGCTTGTGTGCTGAAGAAGCAGAGCACTAGCTTTCCCTGCTGCTCCTTCTGCCGTGTGAGCAGATGCCACTGTTCATTCTGTGCTGACTGTGTTGCTGCGCAGCAGAGAGCAGCATCTGGACTGATTCCATTCAAATGCTTTTCCTGTATGAAAGTGAGCAGTGAAAGCAACGATGGATGCACCAATGTAAAGGTGATTGTGTGCTGAACAGGTCCAGCACCAGCTTTCAATCCTGGCTCTTCTGCTGTGGGAGCAGAGGCCAAACGTTCGTGCTGTACTAACTGTGCTGCTGGGCAGCTGAGAGACACCACCTGAGAATTTGGATTCAAATGGACTTTTAGGTATGAAACCGAGGAGAGACTGCAATGATGGTGACCCCGTTGCAAAGCTGCTTGTGTGCTGAAGAGACACAGCACTAGCTTTCTCTGCTGCTCCTTCTGCCGTGTGAGCAGATGCCTCTGTTCATTCTGTGCTGTGTTGCTGCCAGCAGGGAGCAGGCTCTGGACTGATTCTATTCAAATGCTTTTCCTGTACGAGTGTTAGCAGTGAAAGCAACGATGGATGCACCAATGTAAAGGGGATTGTGTGCTGAACAGGTCCAGCACCAGCTTTCAATCCTTGCTCTTCTGCTGTGGGAGCAGAGGCCAAACGTTCGTGCTGTACTCACTGTGCTGCTGGGCAGCTGAGAGACACCACCTGAGAATTTGGATTCAAATGGACTTTTAGGTATGAACCCGAGGAGAGACTGCAATGATGGTGACCCCGTTGCAAAGCTGCTTGTGTGCTGAAGAAGCAGAGCACTAGCTTTCCCTGCTGCTCCTTCTGCCGTGTGAGCAGATGCCACTGTTCATTCTGTGCTGACTGTGTTGCTGCGCAGCAGAGAGCAGCCTCTGGACTGATTCCATTCAAATGCTTTTCCTGTATGAAAGTGAGCAGTGAAAGCAACGATGGATGCACCAATGTAAAGGTGATTGTGTGCTGAACAGGTCCAGCACCAGCTTTCAATCCTGGCTCTTCTGCTGTGGGAGCAGAGGCCAAACGTTCGTGCTGTACTAACTGTGCTGCTGGGCAGCTGAGAGACACCACCTGAGAATTTGGATTCAAATGGACTTTTAGGTATGAACCCGAGGAGAGACTGCAATGATGGTGACCCCGTTGCAAAGCTGCTTGTGTGCTGAAGAAGCAGAGCACTAGCTTTCCCTGCTGCTCCTTCTGCCGTGTGAGCAGATGCCACTGTTCATTCTGTGCTGACTGTGTTGCTGCGCAGCAGAGAGCAGCCTCTGGACTGATTCCATTCAAATGCTTTTCCTGTATGAAAGTGAGCAGTGAAAGCAACGATGAATGCACCAATGTAAAAGGGATTGTGTGCTGAACAGGTCCAGCACCAGCTTTCAATCCTGGCTCTTCTGCTGTCGGAGCAGAAGCCAAACGTTCGTGCTGTACTAACTGTGCTGCTGGGCAGCTGAGAGACACCACCTGAGAATTTGGATTCAAATGGACTTTTAGGTATGAAAACGAGGAGAGACTGCAATGATGGTGACCCCGTTGCAAAGCTGCTTGTGTGCTGAAGAAGCAGAGCACTAGCTTTCCCTGCTGCTCCTTCTGCCGTGTGAGCAGATGCCACTGTTCATTCTGTGCTGTGTTGCTGCCAGCAGGGAGCAGGCTCTGGACGGATTCTATTCAAATGCTTTTCCTGTATGAGTGTTAGCAGTGAAAGCAACGATGGAGGCACCAATGTAAAGGGGATTGTGTGCTGAACAGGTCCAGCACCAGCTTTCAATCCTGGCTCTTCTGCTGTGGGAGCAGATGCCAAACGTTCGTGCTGTACTCACTGTGCTGCTGGGCAGCTGAGCGACACCACCTGAGAATTTGGATTCAAATGGACTTTTAGGTATGAAACCGAGGAGAGACTGCAATGATGGTGACCCCGTTGCAAAGCTGCTTGTGTGCTGAAGAAGCAGAGCACTAGCTTTCCCTGATGCTCCTTCTGCCGTGTGAGCAGATGCCACTGTTCATTCTGTGCTGACTGTGTTGCTGCGCAGCAGAGAGCAGCCTCTGGACTGATTCCATTCAAATGCTTTTCCTGTATGAAAGTGAGCAGTGAAAGCAACGATGAATGCACCAATGTAAAAGGGATTGTGTGCTGAACAGGTCCAGCACCAGCTTTCAATCCTGGCTCTTCTGCTGTCGGAGCAGAAGCCAAACGTTCGTGCTGTACTAACTGTGCTGCTGGGCAGCTGAGAGACACCACCTGAGAATTTGGATTCAAATGGACTTTTAGGTATGAAACCGAGGAGAGACTGCAATGATGGTGACCCCGTTGCAAAGCTGCTTGTGTGCTGAAGAAGCAGAGCACTAGCTTTCCCTGCTGCTCCTTCTGCCGTGTGAGCAGATGCCACTGTTCATTCTGTGCTGACTGTGTTGCTGCGCAGCAGAGAGCAGCCTCTGGACTGATTCCATTCAAATGCTTTTTCCTGTATGAAAGTGAGCAGTGAAAGCAACGATGGATGCACCAATGTAAAGGTGATTGTGTGCTGAACAGGTCCAGCAACAGCTTTCAATCCTGGCTCTTCTGCTGTGGGAGCAGAGGCCAAACGTTCGTGCTGTACTAACTGTGCTGCTGGGCAGCTGAGAGACACCACCTGAGAATTTGGATTCAAATGGACTTTTAGGTATGAAAACGAGGAGAGACTGCAATGATGGTGACCCCGTTGCAAAGCTGCTTGTGTGCTGAAGAAGCAGAGCACTAGCTTTCCCTGCTGCTCCTTCTGCCGTGTGAGCAGATGCCACTGTTCATTCTGTGCTGTGTTGCTGCCAGCAGGGAGCAGGCTCTGGACGGATTCTATTCAAATGCTTTTCCTGTATGAGTGTTAGCAGTGAAAGCAACGATGGAGGCACCAATGTAAAGGGGATTGTGTGCTGAACAGGTCCAGCACCAGCTTTCAATCCTGGCTCTTCTGCTGTGGGAGCAGATGCCAAACGTTCGTGCTGTACTCACTGTGCTGCTGGGCAGCTGAGCGACACCACCTGAGAATTTGGATTCAAATGGACTTTTAGGTATGAACCCGAGGAGAGACTGCAATGATGGTGACCCCGTTGCAAAGCTGCTTTTGTGCTGAAGAAGCAGAGCACTAGCTTTCCCTGCTGCTCCTTCTGCCGTGTGAGCAGATGCCACTGTTCATTCTGTGCTGACTGTGTTGCTGCGCAGCAGAGAGCAGCCTCTGGACTGATTCCATTCAAATGCTTTTCCTGTATGAAAGTGAGCAGTGAAAGCAACGATGAATGCACCAATGTAAAAGGGATTGTGTGCTGAACAGGTCCAGCACCAGCTTTCAATCCTTGCTCTTCTGCTGTGGGAGCAGATGCCAAACGTTCGTGCTGTACTAACTGTGCTGCTGGGCAGCTGAGAGACACCACCTGAGAATTTGGATTCAAATGGACTTTTAGGTATGAAACCGAGGAGAGACTGCAATGATGGTGACCCCGTTGCAAAGCTGCTTGTGTGCTGAAGAAGCAGAGCACTAGCTTTCCCTGCTGCTCCTTCTGCCGTGTGAGCAGATGCCACTGTTCATTCTGTGCTGACTGTGTTGCTGCGCAGCAGAGAGCAGCATCTGGACTGATTCCATTCAAATGCTTTTCCTGTATGAAAGTGAGCAGTGAAAGCAACGATGGAGGCACCAATGTAAAGGTGATTGTGTGCTGAACAGGTCCAGCACCAGCTTTCAATCCTTGCTCTTCTGCTGTGGGAGCAGATGCCAAACGTTCGTGCTGTACTAACTGTGCTGCTGGGCAGCTGAGAGACACCACCTGAGAATTTGGATTCAAATGGACTTTTAGGTATGAAACCGAGGAGAGACTGCAATGATGGTGACCCCGTTGCAAAGCTGCTTGTGTGCTGAAGAAGCAGAGCACTAGCTTTCCCTGCTGCTCCTTCTGCCGTGTGAGCAGATGCCACTGTTCATTCTGTGCTGACTGTGTTGCTGCGCAGCAGAGAGCAGCCTCTGGACTGATTCCATTCAAATGCTTTTCCTGTGTGAAAGTGAGCAGTGAAAGCAACGATGAATGCACCAATGTAAAAGGGATTGTGTGCTGAACAGGTCCAGCACCAGCTTTCAATCCTGGCTCTTCTGCTGTCGGAGCAGAAGCCAAACGTTCGTGCTGTACTAACTGTGCTGCTGGGCAGCTGAGAGACACCACCTGAGAATTTGGATTCAAATGGACTTTTAGGTATGAAACCGAGGAGAGACTGCAATGATGGTGACCCCGTTGCAAAGCTGCTTGTGTGCTGAAGAGACACAGCACTAGCTTTCCCTGCTGCTCCTTCTGCTGTGTGAGCAGATGCCACTGTTCATTCTGTGCTGTGTTGCTGCCAGCAGGGAGCAGGCTCTGGACTGATTCTATTCAAATGCTTTTCCTGTACGAGTGTTAGCAGTGAAAGCAACGATGGATGCACCAATGTAAAGGGGATTGTGTGCTGAACAGGTCCAGCACCAGCTTTCAATCCTTGCTCTTCTGCTGTGGGAGCAGAGGCCAAACGTTCGTGCTGTACTCACTGTGCTGCTGGGCAGCTGAGAGACACCACCTGAGAATTTGGATTCAAATGGACTTTTAGGTATGAACCCGAGGAGAGACTGCAATGATGGTGACCCCGTTGCAAAGCTGCTTGTGTGCTGAAGAAGCAGAGCACTAGCTTTCCCTGCTGCTCCTTCTGCCGTGTGAGCAGATGCCACTGTTCATTCTGTGCTGACTGTGTTGCTGCGCAGCAGAGAGCAGGCTCTGGACTGATTCCATTCAAATGCTTTTCCTGTATGAAAATGAGCAGTGAAAGCAACGATGGATGCACCAATGTAAAGGGGATTGTGTGCTGAACAGGTCCAGCACCAGCTTTCAATCCTGGCTCTTCTGCTGTGGGAGCAGAGGCCAAACGTTCGTGCTGTACTAACTGTGCTGCTGGGCAGCTGAGAGACACCACCTGAGAATTTGCATTCAAATGGACTTTTAGGTATGAACCCGAGGAGAGACTGCAATGATGGTGACCCCGTTGCAAAGCTGCTTGTGTGCTGAAGAAGCAGAGCACTAGCTTTCCCTGCTGCTCCTTCTGCCGTGTGAGCAGATGCCACTGTTCATTCTGTGCTGACTGTGTTGCTGCGCAGCAGAGAGCAGCCTCTGGACTGATTCCATTCAAATGCTTTTCCTGTATGAAAGTGAGCAGTGAAAGCAACGATGAATGCACCAATGTAAAAGGGATTGTGTGCTGAACAGGTCCAGCACCAGCTTTCAATCCTGGCTCTTCTGCTGTCGGAGCAGAAGCCAAACGTTCGTGCTGTACTAACTGTGCTGCTGGGCAGCTGAGAGACACCACCTGAGAATTTGGATTCAAATGGACTTTTAGGTATGAAACCGAGGAGAGACTGCAATGATGGTGACCCCGTTGCAAAGCTGCTTGTGTGCTGAAGAAGCAGAGCACTAGCTTTCCCTGCTGCTCCTTCTGCCGTGTGAGCAGATGCCACTGTTCATTCTGTGCTGACTGTGTTGCTGCGCAGCAGAGAGCAGCCTCTGGACTGATTCCATTCAAATGCTTTTCCTGTATGAAAGTGAGCAGTGAAAGCAACGATGAATGCACCAATGTAAAAGGGATTGTGTGCTGAACAGGTCCAGCACCAGCTTTCAATCCTTGCTCTTCTGCTGTGGGAGCAGATGCCAAACGTTCGTGCTGTACTAACTGTGCTGCTGGGCAGCTGAGAGACACCACCTGAGAATTTGGATTCAAATGGACTTTTAGGTATGAAACCGAGGAGAGACTGCAATGATGGTGACCCCGTTGCAAAGCTGCTTGTGTGCTGAAGAAGCAGAGCACTAGCTTTCCCTGCTGCTCCTTCTGCCGTGTGAGCAGATGCCACTGTTCATTCTGTGCTGACTGTGTTGCTGCGCAGCAGAGAGCAGCATCTGGACTGATTCCATTCAAATGCTTTTCCTGTATGAAAGTGAGCAGTGAAAGCAACGATGGATGCACCAATGTAAAGGTGATTGTGTGCTGAACAGGTCCAGCACCAGCTTTCAATCCTTGCTCTTCTGCTGTGGGAGCAGATGCCAAACGTTCGTGCTGTACTAACTGTGCTTCTGGGCAGCTGAGAGACACCACCTGAGAATTTGGATTCAAATGGACTTTTAGGTATGAAACCGAGGAGAGACTGCAATGATGGTGACCCCGTTGCAAAGCTGCTTGTGTGCTGAAGAAGCAGAGCACTAGCTTTCCCTGCTGCTCCTTCTGCCGTGTGAGCAGATGCCACTGTTCATTCTGTGCTGACTGTGTTGCTGCGCAGCAGAGAGCAGCCTCTGGACTGATTCCATTCAAATGCTTTTCCTGTGTGAAAGTGAGCAGCGAAAGCAACGATGAATGCACCAATGTAAAAGGGATTGTGTGCTGAACAGGTCCAGCACCAGCTTTCAATCCTGGCTCTTCTGCTGTCGGAGCAGAAGCCAAACGTTCGTGCTGTACTAACTGTGCTGCTGGGCAGCTGAGAGACACCACCTGAGAATTTGGATTCAAATGGACTTTTAGGTATGAAACCGAGGAGAGACTGCAATGATGGTGACCCCGTTGCAAAGCTTCTTGTGTGCTGAAGAGACACAGCCCGAGCTTTCCCTGCTGGTCCTTCTGCCGTGTGAGCAGATGCCCCTGTTCATTCTGTGCTGTGTTGCTGCCAGCAGGGAGCAGGCTCTGGACTGATTCTATTCAAATGCTTTTCCTGTACGAGTGTTAGCAGTGAAAGCAACGATGGATGCACCAATGTAAAGGGGATTGTGTGCTGAACAGGTCCAGCACCAGCTTTCAATCCTGGCTCTTCTGCTGTGGGAGCAGAGGCCAAACGTTCGTGCTGTACTCACTGTGCTGCTGGGCAGCTGAGAGACACCACCTGAGAATTTGGATTCAAATGGACTTTTAGGAATGAACCCGAGGAGAGACTGCAATGATGGTGACCCCGTTGCAAAGCTGCTTGTGTGCTGAAGAAGCAGAGCACTAGCTTTCCCTGCTGCTCCTTCTGCCGTGTGAGCAGATGCCACTGTTCATTCTGTGCTGACTGTGTTGCTGCGCAGCAGAGAGCAGGCTCTGGACTGATTCCATTCAAATGCTTTTCCTGTACGAGTGTTAGCAGTGAAAGCAACGATGGATGCACCAATGTAAAGGGGATTGTGTGCTGAACAGGTCCAGCACCAGCTTTCAATCCTGGCTCTTCTGCTGTGGGAGCAGAGGCCAAACGTTCGTGCTGTACTAACTGTGCTGCTGGGCAGCTGAGAGACACCACCTGAGAATTTGGATTCAAATGGACTTTTAGGTATGAACCCGAGGAGAGACTGCAATGATGGTGACCCCGTTGCAAAGCTGCTTGTGTGCTGAAGAAGCAGAGCACTAGCTTTCCCTGCTGCTCCTTCTGCCGTGTGAGCAGATGCCACTGTTCATTCTGTGCTGACTGTGTTGCTGCGCAGCAGAGAGCAGCCTCAGGACTGATTCCATTCAAATGCTTTTCCTGTATGAAAGTGAGCAGTGAAAGCAACGATGAATGCACCAATGTAAAAGGGATTGTGTGCTGAACAGGTCCAGCACCAGCTTTCAATCCTGGCTCTTCTGCTGTCGGAGCAGAAGCCAAACGTTCGTGCTGTACTAACTGTGCTGCTGGGCAGCTGAGAGACACCACCTGAGAATTTGGATTCAAATGGACTTTTAGGTATGAAACCGAGGAGAGACTGCAATGATGGTGACCCCGTTGCAAAGCTGCTTGTGTGCTGAAGAGACACAGCACTAGCTTTCCCTGCTGCTCCTTCTGCCGTGTGAGCAGATGCCACTGTTCATTCTGTGCTGTGTTGCTGCCAGCAGGGAGCAGGCTCTGGACTGATTCTATTCAAATGCTTTTCCTGTACGAGTGTTAGCAGTGAAAGCAACGATGGATGCACCAATGTAAAGGGGATTGTGTGCTGAACAGGTCCAGCACCAGCTTTCAATCCTTGCTCTTCTGCTGTGGGAGCAGAGGCCAAACGTTCGTGCTGTACTCACTGTGCTGCTGGGCAGCTGAGAGACACCACCTGAGAATTTGGATTCAAATTGACTTTTAGGTATGAACCCGAGGAGAGACTGCAATGATGGTGACCCCGTTGCAAAGCTGCTTGTGTGCTGAAGAAGCAGAGCACTAGCTTTCCCTGCTGCTCCTTCTGCCGTGTGAGCAGATGCCACTGTTCATTCTGTGCTGACTGTGTTGCTGCGCAGCAGAGAGCAGCCTCTGGACTGATTCCATTCAAATGCTTTTCCTGTATGAAAGTGAGCAGTGAAAGCAACGATGAATGCACCAATGTAAAAGGGATTGTGTGCTGAACAGGTCCAGCACCAGCTTTCAATCCTGGCTCTTCTGCTGTCGGAGCAGAAGCCAAACGTTCGTGCTGTACTAACTGTGCTGCTGGGCAGCTGAGAGACACCACCTGAGAATTTGGATTCAAATGGACTTTTAGGTATGAAACCGAGGAGAGACTGCAATGATGGTGACCCCGTTGCAAAGCTGCTTGTGTGCTGAAGAAGCAGAGCACTAGCTTTCCCTGCTGCTCCTTCTGCCGTGTGAGCAGATGCCACTGTTCATTCTGTGCTGACTGTGTTGCTGCGCAGCAGAGAGCAGCCTCTGGACTGATTCCATTCAAATGCTTTTCCTGTATGAAAGTGAGCAGTGAAAGCAACGATGAATGCACCAATGTAAAAGGGATTGTGTGCTGAACAGGTCCAGCACCAGCTTTCAATCCTTGCTCTTCTGCTGTGGGAGCAGATGCCAAACGTTCGTGCTGTACTAACTGTGCTGCTGGGCAGCTGAGAGACACCACCTGAGAATTTGGATTCAAATGGACTTTTAGGTATGAAACCGAGGAGAGACTGCAATGATGGTGACCCCGTTGCAAAGCTGCTTGTGTGCTGAAGAAGCAGAGCACTAGCTTTCCCTGCTGCTCCTTCTGCCGTGTGAGCAGATGCCACTGTTCATTCTGTGCTGACTGTGTTGCTGCGCAGCGGAGAGCAGCATCTGGACTGATTCCATTCAAATGCTTTTCCTGTATGAAAGTGAGCAGTGAAAGCAACGATGGATGCACCAATGTAAAGGTGATTGTGTGCTGAACAGGTCCAGCACCAGCTTTCAATCCTTGCTCTTCTGCTGTGGGAGCAGATGCCAAACGTTCGTGCTGTACTAACTGTGCTTCTGGGCAGCTGAGAGACACCACCTGAGAATTTGGATTCAAATGGACTTTTAGGTATGAAACCGAGGAGAGACTGCAATGATGGTGACCCCGTTGCAAAGCTGCTTGTGTGCTGAAGAAGCAGAGCACTAGCTTTCCCTGCTGCTCCTTCTGCCGTGTGAGCAGATGCCACTGTTCATTCTGTGCTGACTGTGTTGCTGCGCAGCAGAGAGCAGCCTCTGGACTGATTCCATTCAAATGCTTTTCCTGTGTGAAAGTGAGCAGTGAAAGCAACGATGAATGCACCAATGTAAAAGGGATTGTGTGCTGAACAGGTCCAGCACCAGCTTTCAATCCTGGCTCTTCTGCTGTCGGAGCAGAAGCCAAACGTTCGTGCTGTACTAACTGTGCTTCTGGGCAGCTGAGAGACACCACCTGAGAATTTGGATTCAAATGGACTTTTAGGAATGAACCCGAGGAGAGACTGCAATGATGGTGACCCCGTTGCAAAGCTGCTTGTGTGCTGAAGAAGCAGAGCACTAGCTTTCCCTGCTGCTCCTTCTGCCGTGTGAGCAGATGCCACTGTTCATTCTGTGCTGACTGTGTTGCTGCGCAGCAGAGAGCAGGCTCTGGACTGATTCCATTCAAATGCTTTTCCTGTACGAGTGTTAGCAGTGAAAGCAACGATGGATGCGCCAATGTAAAGGGGATTGTGTGCTGAACAGGTCCAGCACCAGCTTTCAATCCTTGCTCTTCTGCTGTGGGAGCAGAGGCCAAACGTTCGTGCTGTACTCACTGTGCTGCTGGGCAGCTGAGAGACACCACCTGAGAATTTGGATTCAAATGGACTTTTAGGTATGAACCCGAGGAGAGACTGCAATGATGGTGACCCCGTTGCAAAGCTGCTTGTGTGCTGAAGAAGCAGAGCACTAGCTTTCCCTGCTGCTCCTTCTGGCGTGTGAGCAGATGCCACTCTTCATTCTGTGCTGACTGTGTTGCTGCGCAGCAGAGAGCAGCCTCTGGACTGATTCCATTCAAATGCTTTTCCTGTATGAAAGTGAGCAGTGAAAGCAACGATGAATGCACCAATGTAAAAGGGATTGTGTGCTGAACAGGTCCAGCACCAGCTTTCAATCCTGGCTCTTCTGCTGTGGGAGCAGATGCCAAACGTTCGTGCTGTACTAACTGTGCTGCTGGGCAGCTGAGAGACACCACCTGAGAATTTGCATTCAAATGGACTTTTAGGTATGAACCCGAGGAGAGACTGCAATGATGGTGACCCCGTTGCAAAGCTGCTTGTGTGCTGAAGAGACACAGCACTAGCTTTCCCTGCTGCTCCTTCTGCCGTGTGAGCAGATGCCCCTGTTCATTCTGTGCTGTGTTGCTGCCAGCAGGGAGCAGGCTCTGGACTGATTCTATTCAAATGCTTTTCCTGTACGAGTGTTAGCAGTGAAAGCAATGATGGATGCACCAATGTAAAGGGGATTGTGTGCTGAACAGGTCCAGCACCAGCTTTCAATCCTGCTCTTCTGCTGTGGGAGCAGAGGCCAAACGTTCGTGCTGTACTCACTGTGCTGCTGGGCAGCTGAGAGACACCACCTGAGAATTTGGATTCAAATGGACTTTTAGGTATGAACCCGAGGAGAGACTGCAATGATGGTGACCCCGTTGCAAAGCTGCTTCTGTGCTGAAGAAGCAGAGCACTAGCTTTCCCTGCTGCTCCTTCTGCCGTGTGAGCAGATGCCACTGTTCATTCTGTGCTGACTGTGTTGCTGCGCAGCAGAGAGCAGGCTCTGGACTGATTCCATTCAAATGCTTTTCCTGTATGAAAGTGAGCAGTGAAAGCAACGATGGATGCACCAATGTAAAGGTGATTGTGTGCTGAACAGGTCCAGCACCAGCTTTCAATCCTGGCTCTTCTGCTGTGGGAGCAGAGGCCAAACGTTCGTGCTGTACTAACTGTGCTGCTGGGCAGCTGAGAGACACCACCTGAGAATTTGGATTCAAATGGACTTTTAGGTATGAACCCGAGGAGAGACTGCAATGATGGTGACCCCGTTGCAAAGCTGCTTGTGTGCTGAAGAAGCAGAGCACTAGCTTTCCCTGCTGCTCCTTCTGCCGTGTGAGCAGATGCCACTGTTCATTCTGTGCTGACTGTGTTGCTGCGCAGCAGAGAGCAGCCTCTGGACTGATTCCATTCAAATGCTTTTCCTGTATGAAAGTGAGCAGTGAAAGCAACGATGGATGCACCAATGTAAAGGTGATTGTGTGCTGAACAGGTCCAGCACCAGCTTTCAATCCTGGCTCTTCTGCTGTGGGAGCAGAGGCCAAACGTTCGTGCTGTACTAACTGTGCTGCTGGGCAGCTGAGAGACACCACCTGAGAATTTGGATTCAAATGGACTTTTAGGTATGAAAACGAGGAGAGACTGCAATGATGGTGACCCCGTTGCAAAGCTGCTTGTGTGCTGAAGAAGCAGAGCACTAGCTTTCACTGCTGCTCCTTCTGCCGTGTGAGCAGATGCCACTCTTCATTCTGTGCTGTGTTGCTGCCAGCAGGGAGCAGGCTCTGGACGGATTCTATTCAAATGCTTTTCCTGTATGAGTGTTAGCAGTGAAAGCAACGATGGAGGCACCAATGTAAAGGGGATTGTGTGCTGAACAGGTCCAGCACCAGCTTTCAATCCTGGCTCTTCTGCTGTGGGAGCAGATGCCAAACGTTCGTGCTGTACTCACTGTGCTGCTGGGCAGCTGAGCGACACCACCTGAGAATTTGGATTGAAATGGACTTTTAGGTATGAACCCGAGGAGAGACTGCAATGATGGTGACCCCGTTGCAAAGCTGCTTTTGTGCTGAAGAAGCAGAGCACTAGCTTTCCCTGCTGGTCCTTCTGGCGTGTGAGCAGATGCCACTGTTCATTCTGTGCTGACTGTGTTGCTGCGCAGCAGAGAGCAGCATCTGGACTGATTCCATTCAAATGCTTTTCCTGTATGAGTGTTAGCAGTGAAAGCAACGATGGAGGCACCAATGTAAAGGGGATTGTGTGCTGAACAGGTCCAGCACCAGCTTTCAATCCTGGCTCTTCTGCTTTGGGAGCAGAGGCCAAACGTTCGTGCTGTACTAACTGTGCTGCTGGGCAGCTGAGAGACACCACCTGAGAATTTGGATTCAAATGGACTTTTAGGTAGGAAACCGAGGAGAGACTGCAATGATGGTGACCCCTTTGCAAAGCTGCTTGTGTGCTGAAGAAGCAGAGCACTATCTTTCCCTGCTGCTCCTTCTGCCGTGTGAGCAGATGCCACTGTTCATTCTGTGCTGACTGTGTTCCTGCGCAGCAGAGAGCAGCCTCTGGACTGATTCCATTCAAATGCTTTTCCTGTATGAAAGTGAGCAGTGAAAGCAACGATGGAGGCACCAGTGTAAAGGGGATTGTGTGCTGAACAGGTCCAGCACCAGCTTTCAATCCTGGCTCTTCTGCTGTGGGAGCAGAGGCCAAACGTTCGTGCTGTACTCACTGTGCTGCTGGGCAGCTGAGCGACACCACCTGAGAATTTGGATTCAAATGGACTTTTAGGTATGAACCCGAGGAGAGACTGCAATGATGGTGACCCCGTTGCAAAGCTGCTTGTGTGCTGAAGAAGCAGAGCACTAGCTTTCCCTGCTGCTCCTTCTGCCGTGTGAGCAGATGCCACTGTTCATTCTGTGCTGACTGTGTTGCTGCGCAGCAGAGAGCAGGCTCTGGACTGATTCCATTCAAATGCTTTTCCTGTATGAAAGTGAGCAGTGAAAGCAACGATGGAGGCACCAATGTAAAGGGGATTGTGTGCTGAACAGGTCCAGCACCAGCTTTCAATCCTGGCTCTTCTGCTGTGGGAGCAGAGGCCAAACGTTCGTGCTGTACTCACTGTGCTGCTGGGCAGCTGAGAGACACCACCTGAGAATTTGCATTCAAATGGACTTTTAGGTATGAAACCGAGGAGAGACTGCAATGATGGTGACCCCGTTGCAAAGCTGCTTGTGTGCTGAAGAAGCAGAGCACTAGCTTTCCCTGCTGCTCCTTCTGCCGTGTGAGCAGATGCCACTGTTCATTCTGTGCTGACTGTGTTGCTGCGCAGCAGAGAGCAGCCTCTGGACTGATTCCATTCAAATGCTTTTCCTGTATGAAAGTGAGCAGTGAAAGCAACGATGGATGCACCAATGTAAAGGTGATTGTGTGCTGAACAGGTCCAGCACCAGCTTTCAATCCTGGCTCTTCTGCTGTGGGAGCAGAGGCCAAACGTTCGTGCTGTACTAACTGTGCTGCTGGGCAGCTGAGAGACACCACCTGAGAATTTGGATTCAAATGGACTTTTAGGTATGAAAACGAGGAGAGACTGCAATGATGGTGACCCCGTTGCAAAGCTGCTTGTGTGCTGAAGAAGCAGAGCACTAGCTTTCACTGCTGCTCCTTCTGCCGTGTGAGCAGATGCCACTCTTCATTCTGTGCTGTGTTGCTGCCAGCAGGGAGCAGGCTCTGGACGGATTCTATTCAAATGCTTTTCCTGTATGAGTGTTAGCAGTGAAAGCAACGATGGAGGCACCAATGTAAAGGGGATTGTGTGCTGAACAGGTCCAGCACCAGCTTTCAATCCTGGCTCTTCTGCTGTGGGAGCAGATGCCAAACGTTCGTGCTGTACTCACTGTGCTGCTGGGCAGCTGAGCGACACCACCTGAGAATTTGGATTGAAATGGACTTTTAGGTATGAACCCGAGGAGAGACTGCAATGATGGTGACCCCGTTGCAAAGCTGCTTTTGTGCTGAAGAAGCAGAGCACTAGCTTTCCCTGCTGGTCCTTCTGGCGTGTGAGCAGATGCCACTGTTCATTCTGTGCTGACTGTGTTGCTGCGCAGCAGAGAGCAGCATCTGGACTGATTCCATTCAAATGCTTTTCCTGTATGAGTGTTAGCAGTGAAAGCAACGATGGAGGCACCAATGTAAAGGGGATTGTGTGCTGAACAGGTCCAGCACCAGCTTTCAATCCTGGCTCTTCTGCTTTGGGAGCAGAGGCCAAACGTTCGTGCTGTACTAACTGTGCTGCTGGGCAGCTGAGAGACACCACCTGAGAATTTGGATTCAAATGGACTTTTAGGTAGGAAACCGAGGAGAGACTGCAATGATGGTGACCCCTTTGCAAAGCTGCTTGTGTGCTGAAGAAGCAGAGCACTATCTTTCCCTGCTGCTCCTTCTGCCGTGTGAGCAGATGCCACTGTTCATTCTGTGCTGACTGTGTTGCTGCGCAGCAGAGAGCAGCCTCTGGACTGATTCCATTCAAATGCTTTTCCTGTATGAAAGTGAGCAGTGAAAGCAACGATGGAGGCACCAGTGTAAAGGGGATTGTGTGCTGAACAGGTCCAGCACCAGCTTTCAATCCTGGCTCTTCTGCTGTGGGAGCAGAGGCCAAACGTTCGTGCTGTACTCACTGTGCTGCTGGGCAGCTGAGCGACACCACCTGAGAATTTGGATTCAAATGGACTTTTAGGTATGAACCCGAGGAGAGACTGCAATGATGGTGACCCCGTTGCAAAGCTGCTTGTGTGCTGAAGAAGCAGAGCACTAGCTTTCCCTGCTGCTCCTTCTGCCGTGTGAGCAGATGCCACTGTTCATTCTGTGCTGACTGTGTTGCTGCGCAGCAGAGAGCAGGCTCTGGACTGATTCCATTCAAATGCTTTTCCTGTATGAAAGTGAGCAGTGAAAGCAACGATGGAGGCACCAATGTAAAGGGGATTGTGTGCTGAACAGGTCCAGCACCAGCTTTCAATCCTGGCTCTTCTGCTGTGGGAGCAGAGGCCAAACGTTCGTGCTGTACTCACTGTGCTGCTGGGCAGCTGAGAGACACCACCTGAGAATTTGGATTCAAATGGACTTTTAGGTATGAAACCGAGGAGAGACTGCAATGATGGTGACCCCGTTGCAAAGCTGCTTGTGTGCTGAAGAAGCAGAGCACTAGCTTTCCCTGCTGCTCCTTCTGCCGTGTGAGCAGATGCCACTGTTCATTCTGTGCTGACTGTGTTGCTGCGCAGCAGGGAGCAGGATCTGGACTGATTCCATTCAAATGCTTTTCCTGTATGAAAGTGAGCAGTGAAAGCAACGATGAATGCACCAATGTAAAAGGGATTGTGTGCTGAACAGGTCCAGCACCAGCTTTCAATCCTGGCTCTTCTGCTGTGGGAGCAGAGGCCAAACGTTCGTGCTGTACTAACTGTGCTGCTGGGCAGCTGAGAGACACCACCTGAGAATTTGGATTCAAATGGACTTTTAGGTATGAAACCGAGGAGAGACTGCAATGATGGTGACCCCGTTGCAAAGCTGCTTGTGTGCTGAAGAGACACAGCACTAGCTTTCCCTGCTGGTCCTTCTGCCGTGTGAGCAGATGCCACTGTTCATTCTGTGCTGACTGTGTTGCTGCGCAGCAGAGAGCAGCCTCTGGACTGATTCCATTCAAATGCTTTTCCTGTATGAATGTGAGCAGTGAAAGCAACGATGGAGGCACCAATGTAAAGGTGATTGTGTGCTGAACAGGTCCAGCAACAGCTTTCAATCCTTGCTCTTCTGCTGTGGGAGCAGATTCCAAACGTTCGTGCTGTACTCACTGTGCTGCTGGGCAGCTGAGACCGCTTGAGAATTTGGATTCAAATGGACTTTTAGGTATGAAACCGAGGAGAGACTGCAATGATGGTGACCCCGTTGCAAAGCTTCTTGTGTGCTGAAGAAGCAGAGCACTAGCTTTCCCTGCTGCTCCTTCTGCCGTGTGAGCAGATGCCACTGTTCTTTCTGTGCTGACTGTGTTGCTGCGCAGCAGAGAGCAGGCTCTGGACTGATTCCATTCAAATGCTTTTCCTGTATGAAAGTGAGCAGTGAAAGCAACGATGGAGGCACCAATGTAAAGGGGATTGTGTGCTGAACAGGTCCAGCACCAGCTTTCAATCCTGGCTCTTCTGCTGTGGGAGCAGAGGCCAAACGTTCGTGCTGTACTCACTGTGCTGCTGGGCAGCTGAGAGACACCACCTGAGAATTTGGATTCAAATGGACTTTTAGGTATGAAACCGAGGAGAGACTGCAATGATGGTGACCCCGTTGCAAAGCTGCTTGTGTGCTGAAGAGACACAGCACTAGCTTTCCCTGCTGGTCCTTCTGCCGTGTGAGCGGATGCCCCTGTTCATTCTGTGCTGTGTTGCTGCCAGCAGGGAGCAGGCTCTGGACTGATTCTATTCAAATGCTTTTCCTGTACGAGTGTTAGCAGTGAAAGCAACGATGGATGCACCAATGTAAAGGGGATTGTGTGCTGAACAGGTCCAGCACCAGCTTTCAATCCTTGCTCTTCTGCTGTGGGAGCAGATGCCAAACGTTCGTGCTGTACTCACTGTGCTGCTGGGCAGCTGAGACCGCTTGAGAATTTGGATTCAAATGGACTTTTAGGTATGAAACCGAGGAGAGACTGCAATGATGGTGACCCCGTTGCAAAGCTTCTTGTGTGCTGAAGAAGCAGAGCACTAGCTTTCCCTGCTGCTCCTTCTGCCGTGTGAGCAGATGCCACTGTTCATTCTGTGCTGACTGTGTTGCTGCGCAGCAGAGAGCAGGCTCTGGACTGATTCCATTCAAATGCTTTTCCTGTATGAAAGTGAGCAGTGAAAGCAACGATGGAGGCACCAATGTAAAGGGGATTGTGTGCTGAACAGGTCCAGCACCAGCTTTCAATCCTGGCTCTTCTGCTGTGGGAGCAGAGGCCAAACGTTCGTGCTGTACTCACTGTGCTGCTGGGCAGCTGAGAGACACCACCTGAGAATTTGGATTCAAATGGACTTTTAGGTAGGAAACCGAGGAGAGACTGCAATGATGGTGACCCCGTTGCAAAGCTGCTTGTGTGCTGAAGAAGCAGAGCACTAGCTTTCCCTGCTGCTCCTTCTGCCGTGTGAGCAGATGCCACTGTTCATTCTGTGCTGACTGTGTTGCTGCGCAGCAGGGAGCAGGCTCTGGACTGATTCCATTCAAATGCTTTTCCTGTATGAAAGTGAGCAGTGAAAGCAACGATGAATGCACCAATGTAAAAGGGATTGTGTGCTGAACAGGTCCAGCACCAGCTTTCAATCCTGGCTCTTCTGCTGTGGGAGCAGAGGCCAAACGTTCGTGCTGTACTAACTGTGCTGCTGGGCAGCTGAGAGACACCACCTGAGAATTTGGATTCAAATGGACTTTTAGGTATGAACCCGAGGAGAGACTGCAATGATGGTGACCCCGTTGCAAAGCTGCTTGTGTGCTGAAGAAGCAGAGCACTAGCTTTCCCTGCTGCTCCTTCTGCCGTGTGAGCAGATGCCACTGTTCATTCTGTGCTGTGTTGCTGCCAGCAGGGAGCAGGCTCTGGACGGATTCTATTCAAATGCTTTTCCTGTATGAGTGTTAGCAGTGAAAGCAACGATGGAGGCACCAATGTAAAGGGGATTGTGTGCTGAACAGGTCCAGCACCAGCTTTCAATCCTGGCTCTTCTGCTGTGGGAGCAGAGGCCAAACGTTCGTGCTGTACTAACTGTGCTGCTGGGCAGCTGAGAGACACCACCTGAGAATTTGGATTCAAATGGACTTTTAGGTATGAAACCGAGGAGAGACTGCAATGATGGTGACCCCGTTGCAAAGCTTCTTGTGTGCTGAAGAAGCAGAGCACTAGCTTTCCCTGCTGGTCCTTCTGCCGTGTGAGCAGATGCCACTGTTCATTCTGTGCTGACTGTGTTCCTGCGCAGCAGAGAGCAGCCTCTGGACTGATTCCATTCAAATGCTTTTCCTGTATGAATGTGAGCAGTGAAAGCAACGATGGAGGCACCAATGTAAAGGGGATTGTGTGCTGAACAGGTCCAGCACCAGCTTTCAATCCTGGCTCTTCTGCTGTGGGAGCAGAGGCCAAACGTTCGTGCTGTACTAACTGTGCTGCTGGGCAGCTGAGAGACACCACCTGAGAATTTGGATTCAAATGGACTTTTAGGTATGAAACCGAGGAGAGACTGCAATGATGGTGACCCCGTTGCAAAGCTGCTTGTGTGCTGAAGAAGCAGAGCACTAGCTATCCCTGCTGGTCCTTCTGCCGTGTGAGCAGATGCCACTGTTCATTCTGTGCTGACTGTGTTGCTGCGCAGCAGAGAGCAGCCTCTGGACTGATTCCATTCAAATGCTTTTCCTGTATGAGTGTGTGCAGTGAAAGCACGATGGAGGCACCAATGTAAAGGTGATTGTGTGCTGAACAGGTCCAGCACCAGCTTTCAATCCTGGCTCTTCTGCTGTGGGAGCAGAGGCCAAACGTTCGTGCTGTACTAACTGTGCTGCTGGGCAGCTGAGAGACACCACCTGAGAATTTGGATTCAAATGGACTTTTAGGTATGAAACCGAGGAGAGACTGCAATGATGGTGACCCCGTTGCAAAGCTGCTTGTGTGCTGAAGAAGCAGAGCACTAGCTTTCCCTGCTGCTCCTTCTGCCGTGTGAGCAGATGCCACTGTTCATTCTGTGCTGACTGTGTTGCTGCGCAGCAGAGAGCAGCCTCTGGACTGATTCCATTCAAATGCATTTCCTGTATGAATGTGAGCAGTGAAAGCAACGATGGAGGCACCAATGCAAAGGTGATTGTGTGCTGAACAGGTCCAGCACCAGCTTTCAATCCTGGCTCTTCTGCTGTGGGAGCAGAGGCCAAACGTTCGTGCTGTACTAACTGTGCTGCTGGGCAGCTGAGAGACACCACCTGAGAAATTGGATTCAAATGGACTTTTAGTTAGGAAACCGAGGAGAGACTGCAATGATGGTGACCCCGTTGCAAAGCTGCTTGTGTGCTGAAGAGACACAGCACTAGCTTTCCCTGCTGCTCCTTCTGCCGTGTGAGCAGATGCCACTGTTCATTCTGTGCTGACTGTGTTGCTGCGCAGCAGAGAGCAGGCTCTGGACTGATTCCATTCAAATGCTTTTCCTGTATGAAAGTGAGCAGTGAAAGCAACGATGGAGGCACCAATGTAAAGGGGATTGTGTGCTGAACAGGTCCAGCACCAGCTTTCAATCCTGGCTCTTCTGCTGTGGGAGCAGAGGCCAAACGTTCGTGCTGTACTCACTGTGCTGCTGGGCAGCTGAGAGACACCACCTGAGAATTTGGATTCAAATGGACTTTTAGGTATGAAACCGAGGAGAGACTGCAATGATGGTAACCCCGTTGCAAAGCTGCTTGTGTGCTGAAGAGACACAGCACTAGCTTTCCCTGCTGGTCCTTCTGCCGTGTGAGCAGATGCCCCTGTTCATTCTGTGCTGTGTTGCTGCCAGCAGGGAGCAGGCTCTGGACTGATTCTATTCAAATGCTTTTCCTGTACGAGTGTTAGCAGTGAAAGCAACGATGGATGCACCAATGTAAAGGGGATTGTGTGCTGAACAGGTCCAGCACCAGCTTTCAATCCTTGCTCTTCTGCTGTGAGAGCAGATGCCAAACGTTCGTGCTGTACTCACTGTGCTGCTGGGCAGCTGAGACCGCTTGAGAATTTGGATTCAAATGGACTTTTAGGTATGAACCCGAGGAGAGACTGCAATGATGGTGACCCCGTTGCAAAGCTTCTTGTGTGCTGAAGAAGCAGAGCACTAGCTTTCCCTGCTGCTCCTTCTGCCGTGTGAGCAGATGCCACTGTTCATTCTGTGCTGACTGTGTTGCTGCGCAGCAGAGAGCAGGCTCTGGACTGATTCCATTCAAATGCTTTTCCTGTATGAAAGTGAGCAGTGAAAGCAACGATGGAGGCACCAATGTAAAGGGGATTGTGTGCTGAACAGGTCCAGCACCAGCTTTCAATCCTGGCTCTTCTGCTGTGGGAGCAGAGGCCAAACGTTCGTGCTGTACTCACTGTGCTGCTGGGCAGCTGAGAGACACCACCTGAGAATTTGGATTCAAATGGACTTTTAGGTATGAAACCGAGGAGAGACTGCAATGATGGTGACCCCGTTGCAAAGCTGCTTGTGTGCTGAAGAAGCAGAGCACTAGCTTTCCCTGCTGCTCCTTCTGCCGTGTGAGCAGATGCCACTGTTCATTCTGTGCTGACTGTGTTGCTGCGCAGCAGGGAGCAGGATCTGGACTGATTCCATTCAAATGCTTTTCCTGTATGAAAGTGAGCAGTGAAAGCAACGATGAATGCACCAATGTAAAAGGGATTGTGTGCTGAACAGGTCCAGCACCAGCTTTCAATCCTGGCTCTTCTGCTGTGGGAGCAGAGGCCAAACGTTTGTGCTGTACTAACTGTGCTGCGGGGCAGCTGAGAGACACCACCTGAGAATTTGGATTCAAATGGACTTTTAGGTATGAAACCGAGGAGAGACTGCAATGATGGTGACCCCGTTGCAAAGCTGCTTGTGTGCTGAAGAGACACAGCACTAGCTTTCCCTGCTGGTCCTTCTGCCGTGTGAGCAGATGCCACTGTTCATTCTGTGCTGACTGTGTTGCTGCGCAGCAGAGAGCAGCCTCTGGACTGATTCCATTCAAATGCTTTTCCTGTATGAATGTGAGCAGTGAAAGCAACGATGGAGGCACCAATGTAAAGGTGATTGTGTGCTGAACAGGTCCAGCAACAGCTTTCAATCCTTGCTCTTCTGCTGTGGGAGCAGATTCCAAACGTTCGTGCTGTACTCACTGTGCTGCTGGGCAGCTGAGAGACACCACCTGAGAATTTGGATTCAAATGGACTTTTAGGTATGAACCCGAGGAGAGACTGCAATGATGGTGACCCCGTTGCAAAGCTGCTTGTGTGCTGAAGAAGCAGAGCACTAGCTTTCCCTGCTGCTCCTTCTGCCGTGTGAGCAGATGCCACTGTTCATTCTGTGCTGTGTTGCTGCCAGCAGGGAGCAGGCTCTGGACTGATTCTATTCAAATGCTTTTCCTCTATGAGTGTTAGCAGTGAAAGCAACGATGGAGGCACCAATGTAAAGGTGATTGTGTGCTGAACAGGTCCAGCACCAGCTTTCAATCCTGGCTCTTCTGCTGTGGGAGCAGAGGCCAAACGTTCGTGCTGTACTAACTGTGCTGCTGGGCAGCTGAGAGACACCACCTGAGAATTTGGATTCAAATGGACTTTTAGGTATGAACCCGAAGAGAGACTGCAATGATGGTGACCCCGTTGCAAAGCTGCTTGTGTGCTGAAGAAGCAGAGCACTAGCTTTCCCTGCTGCTCCTTCTGCCGTGTGAGCAGATGCCACTGTTCATTCTGTGCTGACTGTGTTGCTGCGCAGCAGAGAGCAGGCTCTGGACTGATTCCATTCAAATGCTTTTCCTGTATGAAAGTGAGCAGTGAAAGCAACGATGGAGGCACCAATGTAAAAGGGATTGTGTGCTGAACAGGTCCAGCACCAGCTTTCAATCCTGGCTCTTCTGCTGTGGGAGCAGAGGCCAAACGTTCGTGCTGTACTAACTGTGCTGCTGGGCAGCTGAGAGACACCACCTGAGAATTTGGATTCAAATGGACTTTTAGGTATGAACCCGAGGAGAGACTGCAATGATGGTGACCCCGTTGCAAAGCTGCTTGTGTGCTGAAGAAGCAGAGCACTAGCTTTCCCTGCTGCTCCTTCTGCCGTGTGAGCAGATGACACTGTTCATTCTGTGCTGACTGTGTTCCTGCGCAGCAGAGAGCAGGCTCTGGACTGATTCCATTCAAATGCTTTTCCTGTATGAAAGTGAGCAGTGAAAGCAACGATGGAGGCACCAATGTAAAGGGGATTGTGTGCTGAACAGGTCCAGCACCAGCTTTCAATCCTGGCTCTTCTGCTGTGGGAGCAGAGGCCAAACGTTCGTGCTGTACTAACTGTGCTGCTGGGCAGCTGAGAGACACCACCTGAGAATTTGGATTCAAATGGACTTTTAGGAATGAACCCGAGGAGAGACTGCAATGATGGTGACCCCGTTGCAAAGCTGCTTGTGTGCTGAAGAAGCAGAGCACTAGCTTTCCCTGCTGCTCCTTCTGCCGTGTGAGCAGATGCCACTGTTCATTCTGTGCTGACTGTGTTCCTGCGCAGCAGAGAGCAGCCTCTGGACTGATTCCATTCAAATGCTTTTCCTGTATGAAAGTGAGCAGTGAAAGCAACGATGAATGCACCAATGGAAAAGGGATTGTGTGCTGAACAGGTCCAGCACCAGCTTTCAATCCTGGCTCTTCTGCTGTGGGAGCAGAGGCCAAACGTTCGTGCTGTACTAACTGTGCTGCTGGGCAGCTGAGAGACACCACCTGAGAATTTGGATTCAAATGGACTTTTAGGTATGAAACCGAGGAGAGACTGCAATGATGGTGACCCCGTTGCAAAGCTTCTTGTGTGCTGAAGGGACACAGCACTAGGTTTCCCTGCTGGTCCTTCTGCCGTGTGAGCAGATGCCACTCTTCATTCTGTGCTGTGTTGGTGCCAGCAGGGAGCAGGCTCTGGACTGATTCTATTCAAATGCTTTTCCTGTACGAGTGTTAGCAGTGAAAGCAACGATGGATGCACCAATGTAAAGGTGATTGTGTGCTGAACAGGTCCATCACCAGCTTTCAATCCTGGCTCTTCTGCTGTGGGAGCAGAGGCCAAACGTTCGTGCTGTACTAACTGTGCTGCTGGGCAGCTGAGAGACACCACCTGAGAATTTGGATTCAAATGGACTTTTAGGTAGGAACCCGAGGAGAGACTGCAATGATGGTGACCCCGTTGCAAAGCTGCTTGTGTGCTGAAGAAGCAGAGCACTAGCTTTCCCTGCTGCTCCTTCTGCCGTGTGAGCAGATGCCACTCTTCATTCTGTGCTGACTGTGTTGCTGCGCAGCAGAGAGCAGCCTCAGGACTGATTCTATTCAAATGCTTTTCCTGTACGAGTGTTAGCAGTGAAAGCAACGATGGAGGCACCAATGTAAAGGGGATTGTGTGCTGAACAGGTCCAGCACCAGCTTTCAATCCTGGCTCTTCTGCTGTGGGAGCAGAGGCCAAACGTTCGTGCAGTACTCACTGTGCTGCTGGGCAGCTGAGACCGCTTGAGAATTTGGATTCAAATGGACTTTTAGGTATGAAACCGAGGAGAGACTGCAATGATGGTGACCCCGTTGCAAAGCTTCTTGTGTGCTGAAGAAGCAGAGCACTAGCTTTCCCTGCTGCTCCTTCTGCCGTGTGAGCAGATGCTACTGTTCATTCTGTGCTGACTGTGTTGCTGCGCAGCAGAGAGCAGCATCTGGACTGATTCCATTCAAATGCTTTTCCTGTATGAAAGTGAGCAGTGAAAGCAACGATGAATGCACCAATGTAAAAGGGATTGTGTGCTGAACAGGTCCAGCACCAGCTTTCAATCCTGGCTCTTCTGCTGTGGGAGCAGAGGCCAAACGTTCGTGCTGTACTCACTGTGCTGCTGGGCAGCTGAGAGACACCACCTGAGAATTTGGATTCAAATGGACTTTTAGGTATGAAACCGAGGAGAGACTGCAATGATGGTGACCCCGTTGCAAAGCTTCTTGTGTGCTGAAGAGACACAGCACTAGGTTTCCCTGCTGGTCCTTCTGCCGTGTGAGCAGATGCCACTCTTCATTCTGTGCTGTGTTGGTGCCAGCAGGGAGCAGGCTCTGGACTGATTCTATTCAAATGCTTTTCCTGTACGAGTGTTAGCAGTGAAAGCAACGATGGATGCACCAATGTAAAGGTGATTGTGTGCTGAACAGGTCCATCACCAGCTTTCAATCCTGGCTCTTCTGCTGTGGGAGCAGAGGCCAAACGTTCGTGCTGTACTAACTGTGCTGCTGGGCAGCTGAGAGACACCACCTGAGAATTTGGATTCAAATGGACTTTTAGGTAGGAACCCGAGGAGAGACTGCAATGATGGTGACCCCGTTGCAAAGCTGCTTGTGTGCTGAAGAAGCAGAGCACTAGCTTTCCCTGCTGCTCCTTCTGCCGTGTGAGCAGATGCCACTCTTCATTCTGTGCTGACTGTGTTGCTGCGCAGCAGAGAGCAGCCTCAGGACTGATTCTATTCAAATGCTTTTCCTGTACGAGTGTTAGCAGTGAAAGCAACGATGGAGGCACCAATGTAAAGGGGATTGTGTGCTGAACAGGTCCAGCACCAGCTTTCAATCCTGGCTCTTCTGCTGTGGGAGCAGAGGCCAAACGTTCGTGCAGTACTCACTGTGCTGCTGGGCAGCTGAGACCGCTTGAGAATTTGGATTCAAATGGACTTTTAGGTATGAAACCGAGGAGAGACTGCAATGATGGTGACCCCGTTGCAAAGCTTCTTGTGTGCTGAAGAAGCAGAGCACTAGCTTTCCCTGCTGCTCCTTCTGCCGTGTGAGCAGATGCTACTGTTCATTCTGTGCTGACTGTGTTGCTGCGCAGCAGAGAGCAGCATCTGGACTGATTCCATTCAAATGCTTTTCCTGTATGAAAGTGAGCAGTGAAAGCAACGATGAATGCACCAATGTAAAAGGGATTGTGTGCTGAACAGGTCCAGCACCAGCTTTCAATCCTGGCTCTTCTGCTGTGGGAGCAGAGGCCAAACGTTCGTGCTGTACTCACTGTGCTGCTGGGCAGCTGAGAGACACCACCTGAGAATTTGGATTCAAATGGACTTTTAGGTATGAAACCGAGGAGAGACTGCAATGATGGTGACCCCGTTGCAAAGCTGCTTGTGTGCTGAAGAAGCTGAGCACTAGCTTTCCCTGCTGCTCCTTCTGCCGTGTGAGCAGATGCCACTGTTCATTCTGTGCTGACTGTGTTGCTGCGCAGCAGAGAGCAGCCTCTGGACTGATTCTATTCAAATGCTTTTCCTGTACGAGTGTTAGCAGTTAAAGCAACGATGGATGCACCAATGTAAAGGGGATTGTGTGCTGAACAGGTCCAGCACCAGCTTTCAATCCTTGCTCTTCTGCTGTGGGAGCAGAGGCCAAACGTTCGTGCTGTACTAACTGTGCTGCTGGGCAGCTGAGAGACCACCTGAGAATTTGGATTCAAATGGACTTTTAGGTATGAAACCGAGGAGAGACTGCAATGATGGTGACCCCGTTGCAAAGCTTCTTGTGTGCTGAAGAGACACAGCGCTAGCTTTCCCTGCTGGTCCTTCTGCCGTGTGAGGAGATGCCCCTGTTCATTCTGTGCTGTATTGCTGCCAGCAGGGAGCAGGCTCTGGACTGATTCTATTCAAATGCTTTTCCTGTACGAGTGTTAGCAGTGAAAGCAGCGATGGATGCACCAATGTAAAGGGGATTGTGTGCTGAACAGGTCCAGCACCAGCTTTTAATCCTGGCTCTTCTGCTGTGGGAGCAGATGCCAAACGGTCGTGCTGTACTCACTGTGCTGCTGGGCAGCTGAGAGACACCACCTGAGAATTTGGATTCAAATGGACTTTTAGGTATGAAACCGAGGAGAGACTGCAATGATGGTGACCCCGTTGCAAAGCTGCTTGTGTGCTGAAGAAGCAGAGCACTAGCTTTCCCTGCTGCTCCTTCTGCCGTGTGAGCAGATGCCACTCTTCATTCTGTGCTGACTGTGTTGCTGCGCAGCAGAGAGCAGGCTCTGGACTGATTCCATTCAAATGCTTTTCCTGTATGAATGTGAGCAGTGAAAGCAACGATGGAGGCACCAATGTAAAGGTGATTGTGTGCTGAACAGGTCCAGCACCAGCTTTCAATCCTGGCTCTTCTGCTGTGGGAGCAGAGGCCAAACGTTCGTGCTGTACTAACTGTGCTGCTGGGCAGCTGAGAGACACCACCTGAGAATTTGGATTCAAACGGACTTTTAGGAATGAACCCGAGGAGAGACTGCAATGATGGTGACCCCGTTGCAAAGCTGCTTGTGTGCTGAAGAAGCAGAGCACTAGCTTTCCCTGCTGCTCCTTCTGCCGTGTGAGCAGATGCCACTGTTCATTCTGTGCTGACTGTGTTGCTGCGCAGCAGAGAGCAGCCTCTGGACTGATTCCATTCAAATGCTTTTCCTGTATGAAAGTGAGCAGTGAAAGCAACGATGAATGCACCAATGTAAAAGGGATTGTGTGCTGAACAGGTCCAGCACCAGCTTTCAATCCTGGCTCTTCTGCTGTCGGAGCAGAGGCCAAACGTTCGTGCTGTACTAACTGTGCTGCTGGGCAGCTGAGAGAGACCACCTGAGAATTTGGATTCAAATGGACTTTTAGGTATGAAACCGAGGAGAGACTGCAATGATGGTGACCCCGTTGCAAAGCTTCTTGTGTGCTGAAGAGACACAGCACTAGCTTTTCCTGCTGGTCCTTCTGCCGTGTGAGCAGATGCCCCTGTTCATTCTGTGCTGTGTTGCTGCCAGCAGGGAGCAGGCTCTTACTGATTCTATTCAAATGCTTTTCCTGTACGAGTGTTAGCAGTGAAAGCAACGATGGATGCAACAATGTAAAGGGGATTGTGTGCGGAACAGGTCCAGCACCAGCTTTCAATCCTTGCTCTTCTGCTGTGGGAGCAGATGCCAAATGTTCGTGCAGTACTCACTGTGCTGCTGGGCAGCTGAGACCGCTTGAGAATTTAGATTCAAATGGACTTTTAGGTATGAAACCGAGGAGAGACTGCAATGATGGTGACCCCGTTGCAAAGCTGCTTGTGTGCTGAAGAAGCAGAGCACTAGCTTTCCCTGCTGCTCCTTCTGCCGTGTGAGCAGATGCCACTGTTCATTCTGTGCTGACTGTGTTCCTGCGCAGCAGAGAGCAGGCTCTGGACTGATTCCATTCAAATGCTTTTCCTGTATGAAAGTGAGCAGTGAAAGCAACGATGGATGCACCAATGTAAAGGGGATTGTGTGCTGAACAGGTCCAGCACCAGCTTTCAATCCTTGCTCTTCTGCTGTGGGAGCAGAGGCCAAACGTTCGTGCAGTACTCTCTGTGCTGCTGGGCAGCTGAGACCGCTTGAGAATTTGGATTCAAATGGACTTTTAGGTATGAACCCGAGGAGAGACTGCAATGATGGTGACCCCGTTGCAAAGCTGCTTGTGTGCTGAAGAAGCAGAGCACTAGCTTTCCCTGCTGCTCCTTCTGCCGTGTGAGCAGAAGCTACTGTTCATTCTGTGCTGACTGTGTTGCTGCGCAGCAGAGAGCAGCCTCTGGACTGATTCCATTCAAATGCTTTTCCTGTATGAAAGTGAGCAGTGAAAGCAACGATGAATGCACCAATGTAAGAAGAATTGTGTGCTGAACAGGTCCAGCACCAGCTTTCAATCCTGGCTCTTCTGCTGTGGGAGCAGAGGCCAAACGTTCGTGCTGTACTAACTGTGCTGCTGGGCAGCTGAGAGACACCACCTGAGAATTTGGATTCAAATGGACTTTTAGGTAGGAACCCGAGGAGAGACTGCAATGATGGTGACCCCGTTGCAAAGCTGCTTGTGTGCTGAAGAAGCAGAGCACTAGCTTTCCCTGCTGCTCCTTCTGCCGTGTGAGCAGATGCCACTGTTCATTCTGTGCTGACTGTGTTGCTGCGCAGCAGAGAGCAGCCTCAGGACTGATTCTATTCAAATGCTTTTCCTGTACGAGTGTTAGCAGTGAAAGCAACGATGGAGGCACCAATGTAAAGGGGATTGTGTGCTGAACAGGTCCAGCACCAGCTTTCAATCCTGGCTCTTCTGCTGTGGGAGCAGAGGCCAAACGTTCGTGCAGTACTCACTGTGCTGCTGGGCAGCTGAGACCGCTTGAGAATTTGGATTCAAATGGACTTTTAGGTATGAAACCGAGGAGAGACTGCAATGATGGTGACCCCGTTGCAAAGCTTCTTGTGTGCTGAAGAAGCAGAGCACTAGCTTTCCCTGCTGCTCCTTCTGCCGTGTGAGCAGATGCTACTGTTCATTCTGTGCTGACTGTGTTGCTGCGCAGCAGAGAGCAGCATCTGGACTGATTCCATTCAAATGCTTTTCCTGTATGAAAGTGAGCAGTGAAAGCAACGATGAATGCACCAATGTAAAAGGGATTGTGTGCTGAACAGGTCCAGCACCAGCTTTCAATCCTGGCTCTTCTGCTGTGGGAGCAGAGGCCAAACGTTCGTGCTGTACTCACTGTGCTGCTGGGCAGCTGAGAGACACCACCTGAGAATTTGGATTCAAATGGACTTTTAGGTATGAAACCGAGGAGAGACTGCAATGATGGTGACCCCGTTGCAAAGCTTCTTGTGTGCTGAAGAGACACAGCACTAGGTTTCCCTGCTGGTCCTTCTGCCGTGTGAGCAGATGCCACTCTTCATTCTGTGCTGTGTTGGTGCCAGCAGGGAGCAGGCTCTGGACTGATTCTATTCAAATGCTTTTCCTGTACGAGTGTTAGCAGTGAAAGCAACGATGGATGCACCAATGTAAAGGTGATTGTGTGCTGAACAGGTCCATCACCAGCTTTCAATCCTGGCTCTTCTGCTGTGGGAGCAGAGGCCAAACGTTCGTGCTGTACTAACTGTGCTGCTGGGCAGCTGAGAGACACCACCTGAGAATTTGGATTCAAATGGACTTTTAGGTAGGAACCCGAGGAGAGACTGCAATGATGGTGACCCCGTTGCAAAGCTGCTTGTGTGCTGAAGAAGCAGAGCACTAGCTTTCCCTGCTGCTCCTTCTGCCGTGTGAGCAGATGCCACTCTTCATTCTGTGCTGACTGTGTTGCTGCGCAGCAGAGAGCAGCCTCAGGACTGATTCTATTCAAATGCTTTTCCTGTACGAGTGTTAGCAGTGAAAGCAACGATGGAGGCACCAATGTAAAGGGGATTGTGTGCTGAACAGGTCCAGCACCAGCTTTCAATCCTGGCTCTTCTGCTGTGGGAGCAGAGGCCAAACGTTCGTGCAGTACTCACTGTGCTGCTGGGCAGCTGAGACCGCTTGAGAATTTGGATTCAAATGGACTTTTAGGTATGAAACCGAGGAGAGACTGCAATGATGGTGACCCCGTTGCAAAGCTTCTTGTGTGCTGAAGAAGCAGAGCACTAGCTTTCCCTGCTGCTCCTTCTGCCGTGTGAGCAGATGCTACTGTTCATTCTGTGCTGACTGTGTTGCTGCGCAGCAGAGAGCAGCATCTGGACTGATTCCATTCAAATGCTTTTCCTGTATGAAAGTGAGCAGTGAAAGCAACGATGAATGCACCAATGTAAAAGGGATTGTGTGCTGAACAGGTCCAGCACCAGCTTTCAATCCTGGCTCTTCTGCTGTGGGAGCAGAGGCCAAACGTTCGTGCTGTACTCACTGTGCTGCTGGGCAGCTGAGAGACACCACCTGAGAATTTGGATTCAAATGGACTTTTAGGTATGAAACCGAGGAGAGACTGCAATGATGGTGACCCCGTTGCAAAGCTGCTTGTGTGCTGAAGAAGCTGAGCACTAGCTTTCCCTGCTGCTCCTTCTGCCGTGTGAGCAGATGCCACTGTTCATTCTGTGCTGACTGTGTTGCTGCGCAGCAGAGAGCAGCCTCTGGACTGATTCTATTCAAATGCTTTTCCTGTACGAGTGTTAGCAGTTAAAGCAACGATGGATGCACCAATGTAAAGGGGATTGTGTGCTGAACAGGTCCAGCACCAGCTTTCAATCCTTGCTCTTCTGCTGTGGGAGCAGAGGCCAAACGTTCGTGCTGTACTAACTGTGCTGCTGGGCAGCTGAGAGACACCACCTGAGAATTTGGATTCAAATGGACTTTTAGGTATGAAACCGAGGAGAGACTGCAATGATGGTGACCCCGTTGCAAAGCTTCTTGTGTGCTGAAGAGACACAGCGCTAGCTTTCCCTGCTGGTCCTTCTGCCGTGTGAGGAGATGCCCCTGTTCATTCTGTGCTGTATTGCTGCCAGCAGGGAGCAGGCTCTGGACTGATTCTATTCAAATGCTTTTCCTGTACGAGTGTTAGCAGTGAAAGCAGCGATGGATGCACCAATGTAAAGGGGATTGTGTGCTGAACAGGTCCAGCACCAGCTTTTAATCCTGGCTCTTCTGCTGTGGGAGCAGATGCCAAACGTTCGTGCTGTACTCACTGTGCTGCTGGGCAGCTGAGAGACACCACCTGAGAATTTGGATTCAAATGGACTTTTAGGTATGAAACCGAGGAGAGACTGCAATGATGGTGACCCCGTTGCAAAGCTGCTTGTGTGCTGAAGAAGCAGAGCACTAGCTTTCCCTGCTGCTCCTTCTGCCGTGTGAGCAGATGCCACTGTTCATTCTGTGCTGACTGTGTTGCTGCGCAGCAGAGAGCAGGCTCTGGACTGATTCCATTCAAATGCTTTTCCTGTATGAAAGTGAGCAGTGAAAGCAACGATGAATGCACCAATGTAAAAGGGATTGTGTGCTGAACAGGTCCAGCACCAGCTTTCAATCCTGGCTCTTCTGCTGTCGGAGCAGAGGCCAAACGTTCGTGCTGTACTAACTGTGCTGCTGGGCAGCTGAGAGAGACCACCTGAGAATTTGGATTCAAATGGACTTTTAGGTATGAAACCGAGGAGAGACTGCAATGATGGTGACCCCGTTGCAAAGCTTCTTGTGTGCTGAAGAGACACAGCACTAGCTTTTCCTGCTGGTCCTTCTGCCGTGTGAGCAGATGCCCCTGTTCATTCTGTGCTGTGTTGCTGCCAGCAGGGAGCAGGCTCTTACTGATTCTATTCAAATGCTTTTCCTGTACGAGTGTTAGCAGTGAAAGCAACGATGGATGCACCAATGTAAAGGGGATTGTGTGCGGAACAGGTCCAGCACCAGCTTTCAATCCTTGCTCTTCTGCTGTGGGAGCAGATGCCAAATGTTCGTGCAGTACTCACTGTGCTGCTGGGCAGCTGAGACCGCTTGAGAATTTAGATTCAAATGGACTTTTAGGTATGAAACCGAGGAGAGACTGCAATGATGGTGACCCCGTTGCAAAGCTGCTTGTGTGCTGAAGAAGCAGAGCACTAGCTTTCCCTGCTGCTCCTTCTGCCGTGTGAGCAGATGCCACTGTTCATTCTGTGCTGACTGTGTTCCTGCGCAGCAGAGAGCAGGCTCTGGACTGATTCCATTCAAATGCTTTTCCTGTATGAAAGTGAGCAGTGAAAGCAACGATGGATGCACCAATGTAAAGGGGATTGTGTGCTGAACAGGTCCAGCACCAGCTTTCAATCCTTGCTCTTCTGCTGTGGGAGCAGAGGCCAAACGTTCGTGCAGTACTCTCTGTGCTGCTGGGCAGCTGAGACCGCTTGAGAATTTGGATTCAAATGGACTTTTAGGTATGAACCCGAGGAGAGACTGCAATGATGGTGACCCCGTTGCAAAGCTGCTTGTGTGCTGAAGAAGCAGAGCACTAGCTTTCCCTGCTGCTCCTTCTGCCGTGTGAGCAGAAGCTACTGTTCATTCTGTGCTGACTGTGTTGCTGCGCAGCAGAGAGCAGCCTCTGGACTGATTCCATTCAAATGCTTTTCCTGTATGAAAGTGAGCAGTGAAAGCAACGATGAATGCACCAATGTAAAAGGAATTGTGTGCTGAACAGGTCCAGCACCAGCTTTCAATCCTGGCTCTTCTGCTGTGGGAGCAGAGGCCAAACGTTCGTGCTGTACTAACTGTGCTGCTGGGCAGCTGAGAGACACCACCTGAGAATTTGGATTCAAATGGACTTTTAGGTATGAAACCGAGGAGAGACTGCAATGATGGTGACCCCGTTGCAAAGCTTCTTGTGTGCTGAAGAGACACAGCGCTAGCTTTCCCTTCTGGTCCTTCTGCCGTGTGAGCAGATGCCACTGCTCATTCTGTGCTGTATTGCTGCCAGCCGGGAGCAGCCTCTGGACTGATTCTATTCAAATGCTTTTCCTGTACGAGTGTTAGCAGTGAAAGCAACGAGGGATGCACCAATGTAAAGGGGATTGTGTGCTGAACAGGTCCAGCACCAGCTTTTAATCCTGGCTCTTCTGCTGTGGGAGCAGAGGCCAAACGTTCGTGCTGTACTCACTGTGCTGCTGGGCAGCTGAGAGACACCACCTGAGAATTTGGATTCAAATGGACTTTTAGGAATGAACCCGAGGAGAGACTGCAATGATGGTGACCCCGTTGCAAAGCTGCTTGTGTGCTGAAGAAGCAGAGCACTAGCTTTCCCTGCTGCTCCTTCTGCCGTGGGAGCACATGCCACTGTTCATTCTGTGCTGACTGTGTTGCTGCGCAGCAGAGAGCAGCCTCTGGACTGATTCCATTCAAATGCTTTTCCTGTATGAATGTGAGCAGTGAAAGCAACGATGGAGGCACCAATGTAAAGGTGATTGTGTGCTGAACAGGTCCAGCACCAGCTTTCAATCCTGGCTCTTCTGCTGTGGGAGCAGATGCCAAATGTTCGTGCTGTACTCACTGTGCTGCTGGGCAGCTGAGCGACACCACCTGAGAATTCGGATTCAAATGGACTTTTAGGTATGAAGCCGAGGAGAGACTGCAATGATGGTGACCCCGTTGCAAAGCTGCTTGTGTGCTGAAGAAGCAGAGCACTAGCTTTCCCTGCTGCTCCTTCTGCCGTGTGAGCAGATGCCCCTGTTCATTCTGTGCTGTGTTGCTGCCAGCAGGGAGCAGGCTCTGGACTGATTCTATTCAAATGCTTTTCCTGTACGAGTGTTAGCAGTGAAAGCAACGATGGATGCACCAATGTAAAGGGGATTGTGTGCGGAACAGGTCCAGCACCAGCTTTCAATCCTTGCTCTTCTGCTGTGGGAGCAGATGCCAAACGTTCGTGCAGTACTCACTGTGCTGCTGGGCAGCTGAGACCGCTTGAGAATTTGGATTCAAATGGACTTTTAGGTATGAAACCGAGGAGAGACTGCAATGATGGTGACCCCGTTGCAAAGCTTCTTGTGTGCTGAAGAGACACAGCGCTAGCTTTCCCTGCTGGTCCTTCTGCCGTGTGAGCAGATGCCCCTGTTCATTCTGTGCTGTATTGCTGCCAGCAGGGAGCAGGCTCTGGACTGATTCTATTCAAATGCTTTTCCTGTACGAGTGTTAGCAGTGAAAGCAGCGATGGATGCACCAATGTAAAGGGGATTGTGTGCTGAACAGGTCCAGCACCAGCTTTTAATCCTTGCTCTTCTGCTGTGGGAGCAGAGGCCAAACGTTCGTGCTGTACTCACTGTGCTGCTGGGCAGCTGAGAGACACCACCTGAGAATTTGGATTCAAATGGACTTTTAGGTATGAAACCGAGGAGAGACTGCAATGATGGTGACCCCGTTGCAAAGCTGCTTGTGTGCTGAAGAAGCAGAGCACTAGCTTTCCCTGCTGCTCCTTCTGCCGTGGGAGCAGATGCTACTGTTCATTCTGTGCTGACTGTGTTGCTGCGCAGCAGAGAGCAGCCTCTGGACTGATTCCATTCAAATGCTTTACCTGTATGAAAGTGAGCAGTGAAAGCAACGATGGAGGCACCAATGTAAAGGTGATTGTGTGCTGAACAGGTCCAGCACCAGCTTTCAATCCTGGCTCTTCTGCTGTGGGAGCAGAGGCCAAACGTTCGTGCTGTACTCACTGTGCTGCTGGGCAGCTGAGAGAGACCACCTGAGAATTTGGATTCAAATGGACTTTTAGGTATGAAACCGAGGAGAGACTGCAATGATGGTGACCCCGTTGCAAAGCTGCTTGTGTGCTGAAGAAGCAGAGCACTAGCTTTCCCTGCTGCTCCTTCTGCCGTGTGAGCAGATGCCACTGTTCATTCTGTGCTGACTGTGTTGCTGCGCAGCAGAGAGCAGCCTCTGGACTGATTCCATTCAAATGCTTTTCCTGTATGAAAGTGAGCAGTGAAAGCAACGATGAATGCACCAATGTAAAAGGGATTGTGTGCTGAACAGGTCCAGCACCAGCTTTCAATCCTGGCTCTTCTGCTGTCGGAGCAGAGGCCAAACGTTCGTGCTGTACTAACTGTGCTGCTGGGCAGCTGAGAGAGACCACCTGAGAATTTGGATTCAAATGGACTTTTAGGTATGAAACCGAGGAGAGACTGCAATGATGGTGACCCCGTTGCAAAGCTTCTTGTGTGCTGAAGAGACACAGCACTAGCTTTTCCTGCTGGTCCTTCTGCCGTGTGAGCAGATGCCCCTGTTCATTCTGTGCTGTGTTGCTGCCAGCAGGGAGCAGGCTCTTACTGATTCTATTCAAATGCTTTTCCTGTACGAGTGTTAGCAGTGAAAGCAACGATGGATGCACCAATGTAAAGGGGATTGTGTGCGGAACAGGTCCAGCACCAGCTTTCAATCCTTGCTCTTCTGCTGTGGGAGCAGATGCCAAATGTTCGTGCAGTACTCACTGTGCTGCTGGGCAGCTGAGACCGCTTGAGAATTTAGATTCAAATGGACTTTTAGGTATGAAACCGAGGAGAGACTGCAATGATGGTGACCCCGTTGCAAAGCTGCTTGTGTGCTGAAGAAGCAGAGCACTAGCTTTCCCTGCTGCTCCTTCTGCCGTGTGAGCAGATGCCACTGTTCATTCTGTGCTGACTGTGTTGCTGCGCAGCAGAGAGCAGCCTCTGGACTGATTCCATTCAAATGCTTTTCCTGTATGAAAGTGAGCAGTGAAAGCAACGATGAATGCACCAATGTAAAAGGGATTGTGTGCTGAACAGGTCCAGCACCAGCTTTCAATCCTGGCTCTTCTGCTGTCGGAGCAGAGGCCAAACGTTCGTGCTGTACTAACTGTGCTGCTGGGCAGCTGAGAGAGACCACCTGAGAATTTGGATTCAAATGGACTTTTAGGTATGAAACCGAGGAGAGACTGCAATGATGGTGACCCCGTTGCAAAGCTTCTTGTGTGCTGAAGAGACACAGCACTAGCTTTTCCTGCTGGTCCTTCTGCCGTGTGAGCAGATGCCCCTGTTCATTCTGTGCTGTGTTGCTGCCAGCAGGGAGCAGGCTCTTACTGATTCTATTCAAATGCTTTTCCTGTACGAGTGTTAGCAGTGAAAGCAACGATGGATGCACCAATGTAAAGGGGATTGTGTGCGGAACAGGTCCAGCACCAGCTTTCAATCCTTGCTCTTCTGCTGTGGGAGCAGATGCCAAATGTTCGTGCAGTACTCACTGTGCTGCTGGGCAGCTGAGACCGCTTGAGAATTTAGATTCAAATGGACTTTTAGGTATGAAACCGAGGAGAGACTGCAATGATGGTGACCCCGTTGCAAAGCTGCTTGTGTGCTGAAGAAGCAGAGCACTAGCTTTCCCTGCTGCTCCTTCTGCCGTGTGAGCAGATGCCACTGTTCATTCTGTGCTGACTGTGTTCCTGCGCAGCAGAGAGCAGGCTCTGGACTGATTCCATTCAAATGCTTTTCCTGTATGAAAGTGAGCAGTGAAAGCAACGATGGATGCACCAATGTAAAGGGGATTGTGTGCTGAACAGGTCCAGCACCAGCTTTCAATCCTTGCTCTTCTGCTGTGGGAGCAGAGGCCAAACGTTCGTGCAGTACTCTCTGTGCTGCTGGGCAGCTGAGACCGCTTGAGAATTTGGATTCAAATGGACTTTTAGGTATGAACCCGAGGAGAGACTGCAATGATGGTGACCCCGTTGCAAAGCTGCTTGTGTGCTGAAGAAGCAGAGCACTAGCTTTCCCTGCTGCTCCTTCTGCCGTGTGAGCAGAAGCTACTGTTCATTCTGTGCTGACTGTGTTGCTGCGCAGCAGAGAGCAGCCTCTGGACTGATTCCATTCAAATGCTTTTCCTGTATGAAAGTGAGCAGTGAAAGCAACGATGAATGCACCAATGTAAAAGGAATTGTGTGCTGAACAGGGTCCAGCACCAGCTTTCAATCCTGGCTCTTCTGCTGTGGGAGCAGAGGCCAAACGTTCGTGCTGTACTAACTGTGCTGCTGGGCAGCTGAGAGACACCACCTGAGAATTTGGATTCAAATGGACTTTTAGGTATGAAACCGAGGAGAGACTGCAATGATGGTGACCCCGTTGCAAAGCTTCTTGTGTGCTGAAGAGACACAGCGCTAGCTTTCCCTTCTGGTCCTTCTGCCGTGGGAGCAGATGCCACTGCTCATTCTGTGCTGTATTGCTGCCAGCCGGGAGCAGCCTCTGGAATGATTCTATTCAAATGCTTTTCCTGTACGAGTGTTAGCCAGTGAAAGCAACGAGGGATGCACCAATATAAAGGGGATTGTGTGCTGAACAGGTCCAGCACCAGCTTTTAATCCTGGCTCTTCTGCTGTGGGAGCAGAGGCCAAACGTTCGTGCTGTACTCACTGTGCTGTGGGCAGCTGAGAGACACCACCTGAGAATTGGATTCAAATGGACTTTTAGGAATGAACCCGAGGAGAGACTGCAATGATGGTGACCCCGTTGCAAAGCTGCTTGTGTGCTGAAGAAGCAGAGCACTAGCTTTCCCTGCTGCTCCTTCTGCCGTGTGAGCAGATGCCACTGTTCATTCTGTGCTGACTGTGTTGCTGCGCAGCAGAGAGCAGCCTCTGGACTGATTCCATTCAAATGCTTTTCCTGTATGAATGTGAGCAGTGAAAGCAACGATGGAGGCACCAATGTAAAGGTGATTGTGTGCTGAACAGGTCCAGCACCAGCTTTCAATCCTGGCTCTTCTGCTGTGGGAGCAGATGCCAAATGTTCGTGCTGTACTCACTGTGCTGCTGGGCAGCTGAGCGACACCACCTGAGAATTCGGATTCAAATGGACTTTTAGGTATGAAGCCGAGGAGAGACTGCAATGATGGTGACCCCGTTGCAAAGCTGCTTGTGTGCTGAAGAAGCAGAGCACTAGCTTTCCCTGCTGCTCCTTCTGCCGTGTGAGCAGATGCCCCTGTTCATTCTGTGCTGTGTTGCTGCCAGCAGGGAGCAGGCTCTGGACTGATTCTATTCAAATGCTTTTCCTGTACGAGTGTTAGCAGTGAAAGCAACGATGGATGCACCAATGTAAAGGGGATTGTGTGCGGAACAGGTCCAGCACCAGCTTTCAATCCTTGCTCTTCTGCTGTGGGAGCAGATGCCAAACGTTCGTGCAGTACTCACTGTGCTGCTGGGCAGCTGAGACCGCTTGAGAATTTGGATTCAAATGGACTTTTAGGTATGAAACCGAGGAGAGACTGCAATGATGGTGACCCCCGTTGCAAAGCTTTCTTGTGTGCTGAAGAGACACAGCGCA